>NC_092236.1:47373859-47384317 GCF_036320965.1 Panulirus ornatus | reverse complement strand
ACCTAATAACCTTGCTCTTATTCACATTTACTCTTAACTTTCTTCTTTCACACACTTTACCAAACTCAGTCACCAGCTTCTGCAATTTCTCACATGAGTCAGCCACCAGCGCTGTATCATCAGCGAACAACAACTGACTCACTTCCCAAGCTCTCTCATCCCCAACAGACTTCATACTTGCCCCTCTTTCCAAAACTCTTGCACTCACCTCCCTAACAACCCCATCCATAAACAAATTAAACAACCATGGAGACATCACACACCCCTGCCGCAAACCTACATTCACTGAGAACCAATCACTTTCCTCTCTTCCTACACGTACACATGCCTTACATCCTCGATAAAAACTTTTCACTGCTTCTAACAACTTGCCTCCCACACCATATATTCTTAATACTTTCCACAGAGCATCTCTATCAACTCTATCATATGCCTCCTCCAGATCCATAAATGCTACATACAAATCCATTTGCTTTTCTAAGTATTTCTCACATACATTCTTCAAAGCAAACACCTGATCCACACATCCTCTACCACTTCTGAAACCACACTGCTCTTCCCCAATCTCATGCTCTGTACATGCCTTCACCCTCTCAATCAATACCCTCCCATATAATTTACCAGGAATACTCAACAAACTTATACCTCTGTAATTTGAGCACTCACTCTTATCCCCTTTGCCTTTGTACAACGGCACTATGCACGCATTCCGCCAATCCTCAGGCACCTCACCGTGAGTCATACATACATTAAATAACCTTACCAACCAGTCAACAATACAGTCACCCCCTTTTTTAATAAATTCCACTGCAATACCTTCCAAACCTGCTGCCTTGCCGGCTTTCATCTTCCGCAAAGCTTTTACTACCTCTTCTCTGTTTACCAAATCATTTTCCCTAACCCTCTCACTTTGCACACCACCTCGACCAAAACACCCTATATCTACCACTCTATCATCAAACACATTCAACAAACCTTCAAAATACTCACTCCATCTCCTTCTCACATCACCACTACTTGTTATCACCTCCCCATTTGCGCCCTTCACTGAAGTTCCCATTTGCTCCCTTGTCTTACGCACTTTATTTACCTCCTTCCAGAACATCTTTTTACTCTCCCTAAAATTTAATGATACTCTCTCACCCCAACTCTCATTTGCCCTTTTTTTCACCTCTTGCACCTTTCTCTTGACCTCCTGTCTCTTTCTTTTATACATCTCCCACTCAATTGCATTTTTTCCCTGCAAAAATCGTCCAAATGCCTCTCTCTTCTCTTTCACTAATACTCTTATATATATATATATATATATATATATATATATATATATATATATATATATATATATATATATATATATATATATATATATATATGAGAAACTCGGGTCAGTGTGGACACAGTTCAACAATACTGACAAGCCAGGTCGACTAGACAGGATCTCTTTACATACATGATTGACACGTTAGGTCACAATAGTTCAGTTAGGCAAAAACTTTTTGCATACCAGATCTGATATTCTTGCATCACAGTGAAAGTGGCCACAGGACATAGGCATGTTTTGATGGTAAGTTTTACAGATCACACAATATTCTATCATCTTACTCTCTAAAGCAGATCTGACTTTAGCAATGTGGTAAGCACTGTTCCAGTCAACGTGAAGGTCCTCCATTGTTTTATGTTGAACAAGGCACTGTTTTCCTGACCCACTGTAGTTCATCATACTCAGGTCGGTCAAAACACTCCAGGTCAGCACACTGAAGATCATTATACTCCAGGTCAGCACACTGAAGATCATTACACTCCAGGTAGGTCAGAACACTCCAGGTCAGCACACTGAAGATCATTACACTCCAGGTCGGTCAGAGCACTCCAGGTCAGCACACCGAAGATCATCACACTCCAGTCAGGACACCGAAGATCATCACACTCCAGTCAGGACACCGAAGATCATCACACTCCATGTCAGCACACTGAAGATCATTACACTCCAAGTCGGTCAGAACACTCCAGATCAGCACACCGAAGATTATTACACTCCAGGTCAGCACACTGAAGATCATTACACTCCAGGTCGGTCAGAACACTCCAGGTCAGCACAGTGAAGGTCATCACGCTCCAGGTCGGTCAGAACACTCCAGGTCAGCACACTGAGGATCATCACTCTCCAGATCGGTCAGAACACTCCAGATCAGCACACCGAAGATTATTACACTCCAGGTCAGCACACTGAAGATCATTACGCTCCAGGTAGGTCAGAACACTCCAGGTCAGCACACTGAAGATCATTACGCTCCAGGTAGGTCAGAACACTCCAGGTCAGCACAGTGAAGATCATCACACTCCAGGACACACACATCAATCCAGTACATTCCAGGCCAGGTCTCTGCAGGCCAACATCTTACAAGACCGGATGTTTTACATTCTCATGCTCCAAGGACACATATTTCATCATCAGACTCTCCACAGTAAAATAAACCAGAGGCTAAGTGGTGATATATGCTGGGAATATTTGTATTTCAATATTGTCGAGAGCCTCCAGCGGCAGACCAGACCCGGCTCGTTGCATGTGGGGACCTGGGGGAGAGTGTAGCACGGAGGACAGGACTGTGGTGTTGGGAAATCAACAGTTGTGGTCCTGGGGGAGGATGTAGCACGGAGGGGAGGACTGTAGTGTTGGGAGGCCAACAGTTGGGGTCCTGGGGAGGATGTAGCACGGAGGGGAGGACTGTAGTGTTGGAAGCCAACAGTTGTGGCCCTACTGTGACTGGTGAAGGTAGAAAGTTTAAATTGTATAGGCCTAGAAATAGATACGACTAATAGAATATTACCCCCAGTGTTACACATTGTATAGCCCTGGAAGCTGGCGTTACCTGGAAAAAGTATAACACTTGGGGAGCCACCAAATGGGGTGCCGGGGAGAGCGTAGCCCAAGAGAGTTCTCTCTATCTATTAAGCTCAGAGACGACCATAGAAGTGAATTCTCTCTATTCAGAGAGAGAGAGAGAGAGAGAGAGAGAGAGAGAGAGAGAGAGAGAGAGAGAGAGAGAGAGAGTCTACAGTACACATATACTGCGGCGTCTTTTACGCTACAAGTTATATACAAGCCTCAGTGCTGCAGGGATAAAGCTCAGCCGTGAACACGTATATTGATCCATGCTAAACTGGCTATTTACAAAGAAGTATTAAAAAAATTGCCTGCAACTTTTCTTGGTGGTCAGAGCTTCATCCTAATAATCTGGTCAAGATGATAATTTATCATTTTCTTTTGTGAATACAATATTGTTATAACTTTTAGTGTTGTAAAGGCAGAGTAAAGAGAATTTAATGTTTCTTTGCACCCTTGTCTAGTCAGCCCTGGACAGAACGCAGCTGCTTTGGCGCTGTTGTTCTCTCTCTCTTTCTATATATATATATATATATATATATATATATATATATATATATATATATATATATATATATATATATATATATATACACACACACATATATATATATATAGGATGTAAGGCATGTGTACGTGTAGGAAGAGAGGAAAGTGATTGGTTCTCAGTGAATGTAGGTTTGCGGCAGGGGTGTGTGATGTCTCCATGGTTGTTTAATTTGTTTATGGATGGGGTTGTTAGGGAGGTAAATGCAAGAGTTTTGGAAAGAGGGGCAAGTATGAAGTCAGTTGGGGATGAGAGAGCTTGGGAAGTGAGTCAGTTGTTGTTCGCTGATGATACAGCGCTGGTGGCCGATTCATGTGAGAAACTGCAGAAGCTGGTGACTGAGTTTGGTAAAGTGTGTGGAAGAAGAAAGTTAAGAGTAAATGTGAATAAGAGCAAGGTTATTAGGTACAGTAGGGTTGAGGGTCAAGTCAATTGGGAGGTGAGTTTGAATGGAGAAAAACTGGAGGAAGTGAAGTGTTTTAGATATCTGGGAGTGGATCTGGCAGCGGATGGAACCATGGAAGCGGAAGTGGATCATAGGGTGGGGGAGGGGGCGAAGATTCTGGGGGCCTTGAAGAATGTGTGGAAGTCGAGAACATTATCTCGGAAAGCAAAAATGGGTATATTAGAAGGAATAGTGGTTCCAACAATGTTGTATGGTTGCGAGGCGTGGCCTATGGATAGAGTTGTGCGCAGGAGGATGGATGTGCTGGAAATGAGATGTTTGAGGACAATGTGTGGTGTAAGGTGGTTTGATCGAGTGAGTAACGTAAGGGTAAGAGAGATGTGTGGAAATAAAAAGAGCGTGGTTGAGAGAGCAGAAGAGGGTGTTTTGAAGTGGTTTGGGCACATGGAGAGAATGAGTGAGGAAAGATTGACCAAGAGGATATATGTGTCGGAGGTGGAGGGAACGAGGAGAAGAGGGAGACCAAATTGGAGGTGGAAAGATGGAGTGAAAAAGATTTTGTGTGATCGGGGCCTGAACATGCAGGAGGGTGAAAGGAGGGCAAGGAATAGAGTGAATTGGAGCGATGTGGTATACCGGGGTTGACGTGCTGTCAGTGGATTGAATCAAGGCATGTGAAGCGTCTGGGGTAAACCATGGAAAGCTGTGTAGGTATGTATATTTGCGTGTGTGGACGTATGTATATACATGTGTATGGGGGGGGGGCATTTCTTTCGTCTGTTTCCTTGCGCTACCTCGCAAACGCGGGAGACAGCGACAAAGTATAATAAAAAATATAAAAAAATAAATATATATATATATATATATATATATATATATATATATATATATATATATATATATATATATATATATATATATATATATATATATATATTTATATATATGTGTGTGTGTGTGTGTGTGTGTGTGTGTGTGTGTGTATGTATACACTTATATCCACTCTGGCACCGTGGAGAAAGTATTGCTACATCTGGCAGGAAAGATGAAACAAGATACTCTTAGGTTTTGTGTTGATTCCAACACGTCGTCAGGGATGATAAACATGAAAGCTTGAGGTATCTTGTTTTACCTTTCCTGCCAGATATGTGTGTGTGTGTGTGTGTGTGTGTGTGTGTGTGTGTGTGTGTGTGTGTGTGTGTGTAATATTTGTTCCCACAACAAGTACAGGAAATGTTGCAACTTTAGCAACATTCTATGTCAAGCAACTCTGGAAGCTTCTCCACAACTGTGTTGCCTCAGCAGGAAAACTCCTGAAGTATTGCGTCACTTGAGGTTTACAGAATGTATATTGGAGTTTCTGCTGGTGGGTTGGCTTGTAGGGCAAAGATTTCCCTGGTCTAAATGTACGACGACTCATTTTCTATTATCTTCTAAACATATATCTGGCATATTTTACTTCTTTATATTTCATTACAAGTGAAAAGTGGATGAAAATATGTTTGTTAAATGATGAGAGAATTTCTGTCTAGCAATAGAATTATATGACTGAAGCTCTTCTTGAAGTGAGAAATTTTAAAGATATATGTTCGTACAACTCCCCCCCCCTCCCCCACCCCCATCCTCCACCCCCCTCCCCCACCACCACCACCACCACCATCATACACACAAACACACAAATACAAACAATGTGTAATGACTAGCGTTATTGACAATGAGGAAGCACGGGTCCGCCCTGGGGTGGGCCCACATGGATTTGAATCATGGGCACAGAAGTCGGCTCACAGCCAATAACAGCTCTTCATCATTCCCTTGGCTAGAGTGTGTATATATACACATATAGGAGTAAATACATGATACATGTATACAAGGTTGGGAGACGATGCAACACGAGTATAAAACTCTCTCCCCGTAACACACATATACGTAGTAACGACACTCATGCCATCCTCCTGGTCACCGTAACACAAATATACGTAGTAACGACACTCATGCCATCCTCCTGGACACCGTAACACACATATACGTAGTAACGACACTCATGCCATCCTCCTGGTCACCGTAACACACATATACGTAGTAACGACACTCATGCCATCCTCCTGGTCACTGTGACCCGATCCTTCCCGCTCCAGTAAATCTTATTGATTCGTCACGTTCACCCATGACTGGCCTCTCTCTCTATTGCTCCCTCTTTAACTCTAGATACTCCTCCTCCTCCTCCACCTCCTCCTTCTTCAACTTCTTCTTCCTCTTCTTCTTCTTCTTCTTCTAGTTCTTCCTCCTCCTCTTGTAACCTTCCTGCCTGCTCCTGCTGCAGGCCCACATCATTAGTTTCTGCCACAGAGCGGTAAGACAGACTTCCTTCTTATCTCACGTGACATGACACTTGGTGGTCTACTGCAACACTCGTGTGTTTCTGGTAGTGTTGCTAATGCTGTCACTCCCTTACCTTCAACACCTGAACACTTCTGGTAGTGTTGCTGCTCGTGATGACACCACTGCAGCAGCACCTACTGTGTTGCTGCCGTTGACAGTTGTTGTTCTAGTGGCAAACCCAAGCGTCTCTTGTAGTGTTGCTGAGGCTGTTGTTTTTGTGGAGCCCAGGGTGTGTGTGTGTGGGGGGGTGGGGGTGGGGGCAGTGTTGTAATAACTGAAGCAGATGTAAGACACCTGGACATCATCATCATCATCATGATCAAGAGCCGCTGGCACGGGTCAGGTCCAGTACCATCAGCATGGTGTGCACGTTCCTCTGGCAGCCACTATGTTCCTCCTCACATTCCCTCTAACTACTCTGTCCTCGCCATCATCACCTTCTACCATCCACAACCTTCATCCTTTCCTCTGTCCTTCCTTTCATCTCTCTCTCCTCACTGATGCGTCCATCGATCCACCGTCCTGCTTGTCTCTATCTCTACAGACATATCTCACCTCATCTCTCGCTATATTTTCTCTAACTCTCATGAGTAAGTTTCTTCCTTTAACTCTATTTTCTTCTTTATTGTTTGATAAAACTATAATGTTATCATGTCTTCTGTTATCTCTCTCCTGATCCTGTACTCGTGTCCATATCTACCAAGTCTTCCCAGTTCTCTTGTTTAGTCTTATCGTTATCCCTTCCATCGACTTCCTGTTTTACCGTGTTGCACTACCCCGTCCTGCTCTTATTGTCTATGGTAGCCAAGATGGTACACTCTCTCCCTCCCTCACCTCTCTCATGTGTGGATGTCAAACATTCTTCCTCCCTCAGCTATGGTTGTCAGGCACTCTCCTTCCCTCAGCTGTGCACCTCAGACATTCTCCTTCCCACAGCTGTAGATGTCAGACACTCTTCCTCCCTCAGTTATGGATGTCGGACATTCTTCCTCCCTCAGCTGTGGATGTCAGACACTTTCCCTCCTTCAGCTGTGGATGTCAGGCATTATCCTTCCCTCAGCTATGATTGTCAGACATCCTCCCTCCCTCAGCTATGAATGTCAAACACTGTGCCTCCGTCAGCTCTGCCTGCAGCAATATTTCAGCTTCCCAGATACAAACGTTTTCCTCGGCAATAAAAGTGTAGCCAGGTGGGCTGGTGGTCCATGCGCTCGTGTTTACCTGCTCACATGAATAACACAGGCTTGGGCCAAAACCTGAATTATGAATGACCTCGCCCGCTGAAGATGTGCCATAACAGGATAGAACAACACCAGCTCCAAGCCATTAAATTGTATCAGATATACAGATGGACAGATTCTACTGCTTCCTTCAAAACATAACTTTTGTGTTCGTGAAGTATTGTAATACTTAGTGAGAGTCAGGGACAGAAACTGCCATTATATTCTACAATATACTTTCGGAAAATCGAAAATTGATATAAAATAGTTACGTTAACCCCATTAAGTATACATAATAAGAAAGTATTGCTAACATTCAGGCAAAATTTGATGCTGAAATCAAGTGGATTAATTTTGCTTAAAAGCTTCGATATTTTCACGGAAATCAAACAGGTTTTAAGTTCGTTATGAGACAACATTTATGTACAATGATGACGTCACACTTGTTGGCTAACGAATGTTTCATAACAACACAAAGTTAATCTGACATTGTCGCTCAACATGGTCGCTGCAAATGGCCTTTGCAACATGGTCGCTCTTACATGGTCGGTCCAACATGGTCGCTCAAAATGGTCGCTCCAACATTACTAAAACATTTCCCCTGCATTTGTTTACTGCACATTTGAACACACATAAGTAATGAGGAACATTTACCATGTATCATAGCAGAACAAGTGAACAATACGAGGAACAAATGTTGCATGAATGTTGGCGATGATATACATCCAACCCTGGCTACAGCCCAGGGTGATGGTTCCAGCCCTGGCTACAGCCCAAGGTGATGGTTCCAGCCCTGGCCATTACCCAGTTTGAGGATTCCAGCCCTGGCTATTGCCTAGGGTGAGGGTTCAAGACCTGGATACTACCCAGGTTTAGGGTTCCAGCTCGGGGTACTGCCTAAGATGAGGGTTCCAGCCCTGATCACTACCCAGGATGATGCTTCCAGCCCTGATCAACAGTCCATGGTGAAGGCTCCTCTCTGGCTCGGGACAGAACAAAGCAGTACTCCGACTCCTACACTCAACACAAGCTGGGCACAAGTATGTGGTACACATTATGCACCCGCTTTGATGATGTGGAAAACTTGCCTTACTTCGTAGGTGTTCAGATACCAGATCGTATTTATTGATTGTGTACTGGGAGTCTACTTCATGTTGATATGATATCAGATGGAGAACTTTGAGAAGTGAACATTAAGCCGAGGTTGAGCACTAACGTATTAACAGAAACTTTCGTAATGAATTTGCAAACTTTTCGAGAAAGTTATCGTAAAGATCGGAATGATAAGTGAAAAATGTGAGGCGTTCTGGACGTAGGATCTTACATGTGACGGACCTGATGGTCATAACTAAACTGTCAGTTGTGTGAAATCATCTGTTCAAAACATCAGTTTACTGGAGGCTGGAACCCTGAGTAGTAGCCAGGGCTGGAATCCTCATACGAATAAAGTGCATAGAAACGCGCACTTTCATAGAACATACAAACCTCCAACAGCCAGGATCGAACCCGGGATCCCTGTGCAAGAGGCAGAAATGTAACCGATAGGCTATGGGCCACGCCCATAGCCTATCGGTTACATTTCTGCAGGGGTTTCGGGTTCGATCCTGGCTGTTGGAGGTTTGTATGATATCTATATCTATATCTATATATATATCTATCTATCTATCTATATATATATATATATATATATATATATATATATATATATATATATATATATATATATATATACAGGATATTTCACTACCAGAAAAGAAAACTAAAGCTGTTTGAGACAAGTTTAGTAACTGTGGTTTTCTGGCATTACGCGGCAGTTAGGTAGACGTCACAACGAATGTGATGATGAGAAAGTTATTCATGTTACGAAAGATTTCTTGTCGAGAAATAAAACTGTAGAATAGTAATAACTAATGTTACTGGCAAATGCAGCTCTGGTGCTATGCAGTAACAGTATTCAACGTGGAAACTATAAAAAGCATTACCTTAGCTGATGACTTCGTTATAATCCTTTTCCATTGAGAAAACCAACATTCTCAGTAAAGGCAGAGTTGTGGAGCTGCTAACATGACTGATATATGGCAAGAATGTCCGACAACAGTTACAAGTTGCTCAAACCTCATAATAAACAGAAGAAAAATAACATTTCCTCAAAGAGAAAACGACGAAACATGAGAGACAATCTATGTCCCTCAGTTGTATAATATTTCATGCTGTAACAAGGGAAATCCCTCCACGCCACAAGCCAAACAGCAGGAACAAAGGCAAATGTCTTCTGACGGACTGATGACCAACCCCACATTTGATGTGACAGAGGAAGATGTAGGAAGGGCGAAGGATATCTGGGAAGGATACAGACTGAAGCAAACACACGTTCCATCCTGAGCAGCATGTTCTCTTCATTCTTTCTTCAAAGGCAAGTCACGTTTTCTATGTTGGTCTAATATGTTAAGTAAAATCGATAGCTCAAAATGTACGATAAACAATTCGAGAAGCAAGAAGCTTTAAGCTATAAGAGAGAGAAAATGTAGTATTCATGTGGTGATGATATTAACAAAACTAAAAGTGATATTCATAATTAATTCAATTAATGAAAATAGATATCATGGTTGGTCTAATTCTGGGTTAATGTGAATGATTATGATATGATAATCACATTATCTTACATTTTCAAAACACCACACGTTCTATATGTAAATTCATGTAACTGTACATTTCACAAACTATATTATGTAAAGTATCTCCACTTACGTGTGTCATATGTTTCCCTTATGAACTTAATGTATCTTTGAGTTGCACATGAATGTATTATGTATGTATGTTTCTAGGTGAGGTCAGAGCCACCGCTGCTGGGAGTACGAGGGTAAACACTCGTCATGTCTGGTTATTGTCTTGATAGTTTTAACACTCACATCATTATGTAAATATTATTGTACTGGTAAGTGTGTCCTGTTGCATGTTTTAAAGAAATTAAAACATTTAAGTCACGTAGACTTTGTCGAGTGGAATATGAGGCTCAGGCATA
>NC_092236.1:47367666-47371259 GCF_036320965.1 Panulirus ornatus | reverse complement strand
TTCTCCAGATCCAAAAAGGGCAAACATACAACCCATATTATAATATTTAATATATATATATATATATATATATATATATATATATATATATATATATATATATATATATATATATATATATATGTATATATATATATATATATATATATATATATATATATATATATATATATATATATATATATATATATATATATACATATATATATATATATATATATATATATATATATATATATATATATATATATATATATATATATATATATATATATATATATATATATATATATATATATATATATATATATATATATATATATATATATATATATATATATATATGACAGAGTTGAATCATCATCATTTCCATCTATGTCCCTTAGGTTATTACGTATTTGCAGTCCTGAGTTTATGGATGATGAGTTTGAGAAGCTATATTTTATTGGATCTAAGTTAAAGTACCCTGGATCTTTCATTGATAAATTCCTTAAGTTAGCAAAGAAATCATTTTATAGAGTTGAGCCCAAACCTCCAATTACCGTCAAGAATTTCTTAGTTCTCCCTTTTAATAATGATTTTACTTTACTTCCCCTTGTTACTTAAATCTTTTAATGTGAATGTTGCCTTCAGCAACAATAATACTATAAAGAATATCTTAATCGGGAACTCACCAGAAAATTCTCTTGGATGCATCTATAAAGTGCCATGTAGAAAGTGTGATAAATTTTATGGTGAGCAGACTGGTAAGGATATTTCTGTTATACTTAAGCAACATAGATATAGTATAAGAACAAGACAAGAATCAAATGCCTTGTTTTATCACGTTCAAAACTATGATCATTATATTGACTGGAGTAATGCCATCTCAGCTATTAAGAATGTATGGAAGTCGAGAACATTATCTCGGAAAGCAAAAATGGGTATGTTTGAAGGAATAGTGGTTCCAACAATGTTGTATGGTTGCGAGTCGTGGGCTATGGATAGAGTTGTGCGCAGGAGGATGGATGTGCTGGAAATGAGATGTTTGAGGACAATGTGTGGTGTGAGGTGGTTTGATCGAGTAAGTAACGTAAGGGTAAGAGAGATGTGTGGAAATAAAAAGAGCGTGGTTGAGAGAGCAGAAGAGGTTGTTTTGAAATGGTTTGGGCACATGGAGAGAATGAGTGAGGAAAGATTGACCAAGAGGATATATGTGTCGCAGGTGGAGGGAACGAGGAGAAGTGGGAGACCAAATTGGAGGTGGAAAGATGGAGTGAAAAAGATTTTGTGTGATCGAGGCCTGAACATGCAGGAGGGTGAAAGGAGGGCAAGGAATAGAGTGAATTGGATCGATGTGGTATACAGGGGTTGACGTGCTGTCAGTGGATTGAATCAGGGCATGTGAAGCGTCTGGGGTAAACCATGGAAAGCTGTGTAGGTAGTGTATATTTTCGCGTGCGGACGTATGTATATACATGTGTATGGGGGTGGGTTGGGCCATTTCTTTCGACTGTTTCCTTGCGCTACCTCGCAAACGCGGGAGACAGCGGCAAAAAAAAAAAAAAAATATATATATATATATGTATATATATATATATATATATATATATATATATATATATATATATATATATATATATATATATATATATATATTTCTTTTTTAACTTTCTAAAATGGGAAACAGAAGAAGGCTCAGATTGGGGTGCCTAAATGTGTGTGGATGTAACCAAGATGTGAAAAAAGGAGAGATAGGTAGTATGTTTGAGGAAAGGAACCTGGATGTTTTGGCTCTGAGTGAAACGAAGCTCAAGGGTAAAGGGGAAGAGTGGTTTGGGAATGTCTTGGGAGTAAAGTCAGGGGTTAGTGAGAGGACAAGAGCAAGGGAAGGAGTAGCAGTACTCCTGAAACAGGAGTTGTGGGAGTATGTGATAGAATGTAAGAAAGTAAATTCTCGATTGATATGGGTAAAACTGAAAGTTGATGGAGATGGGTGATTATTGGTGCATATGCACCTGGGCATGAGAAGAAAGATCATGAGAGGCAAGTGTTTTGGGAGCAGCTGAATGAGTGTGTTAGTGGTTTTGATGCACGAGACCGGGTTATAGTGATGGGTGATTTGAATGCAAAGGTGAGTAATATGGCAGTTGAGGGAATAATTGGTATACATGGGGTGTTCAGTGTTGTAAATGGAAATGGTGAAGAGCTTGTAGATTTATGTGCTGAATAAGGACTGATGATTGGGAATACCTGGTTTAAAAAGCGAGATATACATAAGTATACTTATGTAAGTAGGAGAGATGGCCAGAGAGCGTTATTGGATTACGTGTTAATTGACAGGCGCGCGAAAGAGAGACTTTTGGATGTTAATGTGCTGAGAGGTGCAACTGGAGGAATGTCTGATCATTATCTTGTGGAGGCTAAGGTGAAGATTTGTATGGGTTTTCAGAAAAGAAGAGTGAATGTTGGGGTGAAGAGGGTGGTGAGAGTAAGTGAGCTTGGGAAGGAGACTTGTGTGAGGAAGTACCAGGAGAGACTGAGTACAGAATGGAAAAAGGTGAGAACAATGGAAGTAAGGGGAGTGGGGGAGCAGTGGGATGTATTTAGGGAATCAGTGATGGATTGCGCAAAAGATGCTTGTGGCATGAGAAGAGTGGGAGGTGGGTTGATTAGAAAGGGTAGTGAGTGGTGGGATGAAGAAGTAAGAGTATTAGTGAAAGAGAAGAGAGAGGCATTTGAACGATTTTTGCAGGGAAAAAATGCAATTGAGTGGGAGATGTATAAAAGAAAGAGACAGGAGGTCAAGAGAAAGGTGCAAGAGGTGAAAAAAAGGGCAAATGAGAGTTGGGGTGAGAGAGAATCATTAAATTTTAGGGAGAATAAAAAGATGTTCTGGAAGGAGGTAAATAAAGTGCGTAAGACAAGGGAGCAAATGGGAACTTCAGTGAAGGGCGCAAATGGGGAGGTGATAACAAGTAGTGGTGATGTGAGAAAGAGATGGAGTGAGTATTTTGAAGGTTTATTGAATGTGTTTCATGATAGAGTGGCAGATATAGGGTGTTTTGGTCGAGGTGGTGTGCAAAGTGAGAGGGTTAGGGAAAATGATTAGGTAAACAGAGAAGAGGTAGTAAAAGCTTTGCGGAAGATGAAAGCCGGCAAGGCAGCAGGTTTGGATGGTATTGCAGTGGAATTTATTAAAAAAGGGGGTGACTGTATTATTGACTGGTTGGTAAGGTTATTTAATGTATGTATGACTCATGGTGAGGTGCCTGAGGATTGGCGGAATGCGTGCATAGTGCCATTGTACAAAGGCAAAGGGGATAAGAGTGAGTGCTCAAATTACAGAGGTATAAGTTTGTTGAGTATTCCTGGTAAATCATATGGGAGGGTATTGACTGAGAGGGTGAAGGCATGTACAGAGCATCAGATTGGGGAAGAGCAGTGTGGTTTCAGAAGTGGTAGAGGATGTATGGATCAGGTGTTTGCTTTGAAGAATCTATGTGAGAAATACTTAGAAAAGCAAATGGATTTGTATGTAGCATTTATGGATCTGGAGAAGGCATATGATAGAGTTGATAGAGATGCTCTGTGGAAGGTATTAAGAATATATG
>NC_092236.1:47352666-47362666 GCF_036320965.1 Panulirus ornatus | reverse complement strand
TTGCAGGGAAATAATGCAAATGAGTGGGAGATGTATAAAAGAAAGAAGTAGAAGGTTAAGAGAAAGGTGCAAGATGTGAAAAAAGAGGTCAAATGAGAGTTGGGGTGAGAAAGTATCATTAAATTTTAGGGAGAATAAAAAGATGTTTTCGAAGGAGGTAGATAAAGTGCGTAAGACGAGGGAACAAATAGGAACATCAGTTAAGGGGGCTAATGGAAAGGTGATAACAAATAGTGGTGATGTGAGAAGAAGATGGAGTGAGTATTTTGAAGGTTTGTTAAATGCGTTTGATGATAGAGTGGCAGAAATAGGGTATTTTGGTCGAGGTGGTATGCAAAGTGAGAGGGTTAGGGAGAATGATTTGGTAAATAGAGAAGAGGTAGTAAAAGCTTTGCGGAAGATGAAAGCCGGCAAGGCAGCGGGTTTGGATGGTATTGCAGTGGAATTCATAAAAAAGAAAAGGTGGTGAGTGTGTTGTTGACTGGTTGGTAAGGTTATTTAATGTATGTATGATGCATGGTGAGGTGCCTGAGGATTGGCGGAATGCGTGCATAGTGCCATTATAAAAAGGCAAAGGGATAAAGAAGAGTGCTCAAATTTCAGAGATATAAGTTTGTTGAGTATTACTGGGAAAGTATACGGGAGGGTATTGAGTGAGAGGGTGAAAGCATGTACAGAGCAACAGATTGGGGAAGAGCAGTGTTGCTTCAGAAGTGGTAGAGGATGTGTGGATCAGGTGTTTGCTTTGAAGAATGTATTTTTTTTTTATTTATTATACTTTGTCGCTGTCTCCCGCGTTTGCGAGGTAGCGCAAGGAAACAGACGAAAGAAATGCCCCCCCCCCCCATACACATGTATATACATACGTCCACACACGCAAATATACATATCTACACAGCTTTCCATGGTTTACCCCAGACGCTTCACATGCCTTGATTCAATCCACTGACAGCACGTCAACCCCGGTATACCACATCGATCCAATTCACTCTATTCCTTGCCCTCCTTTCACACTCCTGCATGTTCAGGCCCCGATCACACAAAATCTTTTTCACTCGATCTTTCCACCTCCAATTTGGTCTCCCTCTTCTCCTCGTTCCCTCCACCTCCGACACATATATCCTCTTGGTCAATCTTTCCTCACTCATTCTCTCCATGTGCCCAAACCACTTCAAAACACCCTCTTCTGCTCTCTCAACCACGCTCTTTTTATTTCCACACATCTCTCTTACCCTTACGTTACTCACTCGATCAAACCACCTCACACCACACATTGTCCTCAAACATCTCATTTCCAGCACATCCATCCTCCTGCGCACAACTCTATCCATAGCCCACGCCTCGCAACCATACAACATTGTTGGAACCACTATTCCTTCAAACATACCCATTTTTGCTTTCCGAGATAATGTTCTCGACTTCCACACATTCTTCAAGGCCCCCAGGATTTTCGCCCCCTCCCCCACCCTATGATCCACTTCCGCTTCCATGGTTCCATCCGCTGCCAGATCCACTCCCAGATATCTAAAACACTTCACTTCCTCCAGTTTTTCTCCATTCAAACTCACCTCCCAATTGACTTGACCCTCAACCCTACTGTACCTAATAACCTTGCTCTTATTCACATTTACTCTTAACTTTCTTCTTCCACACACTTTTCCAAACTCAGTCACCAGCTTCTGCAGTTTCTCACATGAATCAGCCACCAGCGCTGTATCATCAGCGAACAACAACTGACTCACTTCCCAAGCTCTCTCATCCCCAACAGACTTCATACTTGCCCCTCTTTCCAAAACTCTTGCATTTACCTCCCTAACTACCCCATCCATAAACAAATTAAACAACCATGGAGACATCACACATCCCTGCCGCAAACCTACATTCACTGAGAACCAATCACTTTCCTCTCTTCCTACACGTACACATGCCTTACATCCTCGATAAAAACTTTTCACTGCTTCTAACAACTTTCCTCCCACACCATATATTCTTAATACCTTCCACAGAGCATCTCTATCAACTCTATCATATGCCTTCTCCAGATCCATAAATGCTACATACAAATCCATTTGCTTTTCTATGTGAGAAATATTTAGAAAAACAAATGGATTTGTATGGAAAAAGCATATGATAAAGTTCATAGAGATTCTCTGTGGAAGGTATTAAGATTATATGGTGTGTGAGGCAAGTTGTTAGAAGCAGTGAAAAGTTTTTATCGAGAATAAAAGGCATGTGCACGAGCAGGAAGAGAGGAAAGTGATTGGTTTTCAGTGAATATCGGTTTGCGGCAGGGTACGTGATGTCTCCATGGTTTTTTAATTTGTTTATGGATGGGGTTGTTAGGGAGGTGAATGCAACAGTTTTGGAAAGAGGGGCAAGTATGCAGCCTGTTGTGAATGAGAGAGCTTGGGAAGTGAGTCAGTTGTTGTTCGCTGATGATACAGCTCTGATAGCTGATTCAGGTGCAGAAGCTGGTGACTGAGTTTGGTAAAGTGTATGAAAGGAGAAAGCTATGAGTAAACTTGAATAAGAGCAAGGTTATTAGGTACAGTAGAGGTGAGGGACAAGTCAACTGGGAGGTAAGTTTGAATGGAGAAAAACTGGAGGAAGTGAAGCGTTTTAGATATCTGGGAGAGGATTTGGCAGCGAATGGAACCATAGAAGTGGAAGTGAGTCATAGGGTGAGGGAGGGGCGAAAGTTCTGGGAACGTTGAAAAATGTGTGGAAGTCGAGAACATTATCTCGGAAAGCAAAAATGGGTATGTTTGAAGGAATAGTGGTTCCGACAATGTTATATTGTTGCGAGGCGGAGCTATAGATAGAGTTGTGCGGAGGAAGGTGTATGTGCTGGAAATAAGATGTTTGAGGACAATATGTGGTGTGAGGTGGGTTGACCGAGTAAGTAATGAAAGGGTAAGAGAGATGTGTGGTAATATAAAGAGTGTGGTTGAGAGAGCAAAAGAGGGTGTTTTGAAATGGTTTGGTCACATGAAGTGAATGAGTGAGGAAAGATTGACAAGAGGATATATGTTTCAGAGGTGGAGGGAACGACGAGAAATGGGAGACTAGATTGGAGGTGGAAAGATGGAGTGAAAAAGATTTTGAGTGATCGGGGCCTGATCATGAAGGAGGGTGAAAGGCGTGCAAGGAATGGAGTGAATTGGACGATAGGTATACCGGGATCGACGTGCTGTCATTGGATTACCATATCGATCCAATTCACTCTATTCCTTGCCCTCCTTTCATCCTCCTGCATGTTCAGGCCACGATCACACAAAATCTTTTTCACTCCATCTTTCCACCTCCAATTTGGTCTCCCACTTCTCCTCGTTCCCTTCACCTCCGACACATATATACTCTTGGTCAATCTTTCCTCACTCATTCTCTCCATGTGACCAAACCATTTCAAAACACCCTCTTCTGCTCTCTCAACCACGCTCTTTTTATTTCCACACATCTCACTTACCCTTGCTTTACTTACTCGATCAAACCACCTCACACCACACATTGTCCTCAAACATCTCTTTTCCAGCACATCCATCCTCCTGCGCACAACTCTATCCATAGCCCACGCCTCGCAACCATACAACATTGTTGGAACCACTATTCCTTCAAACATACCCATTTTTGCTTTCCGAGATAATGTTCTCGACTTCTAAACATTCTTCAAGGCTTTTCGCCCCCTCACCCACCCTATGATCTACTTCCGCTTCCATGGTTCCATCCGCTGCCAGATCCACTCCCAGATATCTAAAACACTTTACTTCCTCCAGTTTTTCTCCATTCAAACTTACCTCCCAATTGACTTGACCCTCAACCCTACTGTACCTAATAACCTTGCTCTTATTCACATTTACTCTTAACTTTCTTCTTTCACACACTTTACCAAACTCAGTCACCAGCTTCTGCAGTTTCTCACATGTATCAGCCACCAGCGCTGTATCATCAGCGAACAACAACTGACTCACTTCCCAAGCTCTCTCATCCCCAACAGACTTCATACTTGCCCCTCTTTCCAAAACTCTTGCATTCACCTCCCTAAAAACCCCATCCATAAACAAATTAAACAACCATGGAGACATCACACACCCCTGCCGCAAACCTACATTCACTGAGAACCAATCACTTTCCTCTCTTCCTACACGTACACATGCCTTACATCCTCGATAAAAACTTTTCACTGCTTCTAACAACTTTCCTCCCACACCATATATTCTTAATACCTTCCACAGAGCATCTCTATCAACTCTATCATATGCCTTCTCCAGATCCATAAATGCTACATACAAATCCATTGCTTTTCTAAGTATTTCTCACATACATTCTTCAAAGCAAACACCTGATCCACACATCCTCTACCACTTCTGAAGCCACACTGCTCTTCCCCAATCTAATGCTCTGTACATGCCTTGACCCTCTCAATCAATACCCTCCCATATGATTTACCAGGAATACTCAACAAACTTATACCTCTGTAATTTGAGCACTCACTCTTATCCCCTTTGCTCTTGTACAATGGCACTATGCACGCATTCCGCCAATCCTCAGGCACCTCACCATGAGTCATACATACATTAAATAACCTTACCAACCAGTCAATAATACAGTCACCCCCTTTTTTAATAAATTCCACTGCAATACCATCCAAACCTGCTGCCTTGCCGGCTTTCATCTTCCGCAAAGCTTTTACTACCTCTTCTCTGTTTACCAAATCATTTTCCCTAACCCTCTCACTTTGCACACCACCTCGACAAAGACACCCTATATCTGCCACTCTATCATCAAACACATTCAGCAAACCTTCAAAATACTCACTCCAGCTCCTTCTCACATCACCACTACTTGTTATCACCTCCCCATTTGCGCCCTTCACTGAAGTTCCCATTTGCTCCCTTGTCTTACGCACTTTCTTTACCTCCTTCCAGAACATCTTTTTATTCTCCCTAAAATTTAATGATACTCTCTCACCCCAATATATATATATATATATATATATATATATATATATATATATATATATATATTTTTTTTTTTTTTTTTCTTTTTGCTTTGTCGCTGTCTCCTGCGCTTGCGAGGTAGCGCAAGGAAACAGACGAAAGGGATGGCCCAACCCACCCCCATACACATGTATATACACACGTCCACACACGCAAATATACATACCTACACAGCTATCCATGGTTTACCCCAGACGCTTCACATGCCTTGATTCAATCCACTGACAGCACGTCAACCCCGGTATACCACATCGCTCCAATTCACGCTATTCCTTGCCTTCCTTTCACCCTCCTGCATGTTCAGGCCCCGATCACACAAAATCTTTTTCACTCCATCTTTCCACCTCCAATTTGGTCTCCCTCTTCTCCTCGTTCCCTCCACCTCCGACACATATATCCTCTTGGTCAATCTTTCTTCACTCATTCTCTCCATGTGACCAAACCATTTCAAAACACCCTCTTCTGCTCTCTCAACCACGCTCTTTTTATTTCCACACATCTCTCTTACCCTTACGTTATTTACTCGATCAAACCACATCACACCACACATTGTCCTCAAACATCTCATTTCCAGCACATCCATCCTCCTGCGCACAACTCTATCCATAGTCCACGCCTCGCAACCATACAACATTGTTGGAACCACATTTCTTTCAAACATACCCATTTTTGCTTTCCGAGATAATGTTCTCGACTTCCACACATTCTTCAAGGCTCCCAGAATTTTCGCCCCCTCCCCCACCCTATGATCCACTTCCGCTTCCATGTTTCCATCCGCTGCCAGATCCACTCCCAGATATCTAAAACACTTCACTTCCTCCAGTTTTTCTCCATTCAAACTCACCTCCCAATTGACTTGACCCTCAATATATATACATATATATATATATATATATATATATATATATATATATATATATATGTTATCCCTGGGGATAGGGGATTAAGAATACTTCCCACGTATTCCCTGCGTGTCGTAGAAGGCGACTAAAAGGGGAGGGAGCGGGGGGCTGGAAATCCTCCCCCTCTCGTTTTTTTTTTTAATTTTCCAAAAGATGGAACAGGGGGGGCCAGGTGAGGATATTCCAAAAAAGGCCCAGTCCTCTGTTCTTAACGCTACCTTGCTAACGCGGGAAATGGCGAATAGTTTGAAAAAAAAAAAAAAAAAAATATATATATATATATATATATATATATATATATATATATATATATATATATATATATCGAAAAGGATCACAATTTTGCGCGTAATCAAGATATTGCTATGAGTCCACGGGGAAAATGAAACACTTTTCTTGTTTCATTTTTACCGTGGACTCATAGGAATATATATATATATATATATATATATATATATATATATATATATATACCCCTGGGGATTGGGGAGAAAGAATACTTCCCACGTATTCCCTGCGTGTCGTAGAAGGCGACTAAAAGGGGAGGGAGCGGGGGGCTGGAAATCATCCCCCTCTCGTTTTTTTTTAATTTTCCAAAACATGGAACAGGGGGGGCCAGGTGAGGATATTCCAAAAAAGGCCCAGGCCTCTGTTCTTAACGCTACCTTGCTAACGCGGGAAATGGCGAATAGTTTAGAAAAAAAAAAAAAAAAAATATATATATATATATATATATATATATATATATATATATATATATATATATATATATATCGAAAAGGATCACAATTTTGCGCGTAATCAAGATATTGCTATGAGTCCACGGGGAGAATGAAACACTTTTCTTGTTTCATTTTTCCCGTGGACTCATAGGAATATATATATATATATATATATATATATATATATATATATATATATATATATACCCCTGGGGATAGGAGAGAAAGAATACTTCCCACGTATTCCCTGCGTGTCGTAGAAGGCGACTAAAAGGGGTGGGAGCGGGTGGCTGGAAATCCTCCACTTTCTTTTTTTTCTTTTTTTCCCCAAAAGAAGGAACAGAGAAGGGGGCCAGGTGAGGATATTTCCTCTAAGGCGAAGTCCTCTGTTCTTAACGCTACCTCGCTAATGCGGGAAATGGCGAATAGTATGAAAGAAGAAAGATATATATATATATATATATATATATATATATATATATATATATATATGTATATATATATATATATATATATATATATATATATATATATATATATATATATTTTTTTATACTATATATATATATATATATATATATATATATATATATATATATATATATATATATATACTATATACATATATACTATATATATATATATATATATATATATATATATATATATATATATATATATATTTTCTTTTTTTTTTTTCAAACTATTCGCCATTTCCCGCGTTAGCGAGGTAGCGTTAAGAACAGAGGACTGGGCCTTTGTGGAATATCCTCACCTGGCCCCACTCTGTTCCCATATATATATATTCCTATGAGTCCACGGGAGAAATGAAACACAAGTACCCAAGTGCACTTTCGTGTATTAATCACATCATCAGAGGAGATACAAGAAAGGAATATAAGTCAGCTGATATACAACAAAGAGACGTAGCTAGGACGCCATTTGGTTAACACATGATTGTCCAAGTGGCGTCCTAGCTACGTCTCTGCGATTTATATCAGCTGACTTATACATGTATTTTATTCTTGTATCTCCTCTGATGATGTGATTATTACAGGAAAGTGCGCTTGTGAACTTATCGTGTTTTACTTTCCTCGTGGACTCATAAGAATATCTTGATCACGCGCAAAATTGTGATCCTTTCCAATACATATACATATATATATATATATATATATATATATATATATATATATATATATATATATATATATATATATATATATATATATGTGTGTGTGTGTGTGTGTGTGTGTATCCGTACGTGTCGCGTCCCGCGTAGACAGCGTGGGACGTGACCCGTACTGTATTGAACCCGATGTCTCCTGTCGACACCATATATTCGTGTACACCCTTGAAACTAATCATCAAGATTCCCATATCGCACGAATTTAGATGAAATGTTTATTTCATAGGCAATAGATTGCCTATATGTAACAGCTTTTACTCACTTGAGGTTAAATGAGAAATAATACTTACGAAATGAAATTAACTAAGAGAAAAGAGTGTTTGGAACCTCAGCACTATGGGTTAGCATGGTGACAGGTTGTGTGGTTGGCTCAGTCATGTGTTCAGCACAGCAGTCTGTGCAGGTTAGGGAGGGCTCGTTATGAAGACGACTCACTCATAAATCCCTCATGGCTTCACACGAGCGTGAAGGATTAACCAAGAGGAGTTATTGATATGGCTGTGTATGAGTTCGTCCTTGACGTTGAGTCCATTGCGAAAGAGAACGATGAAAGGGAAAAGTAGTTCTCGATATCTTAAAGTGGTTTGCTGTAGCTTATCTTAAGGTAGGAGAGAGACTTATGCTCCTGCTGGAAAGCGTTTGTAGAGCGACAGAGATACCGTAGCCTTGTCAAAATAGGCAATCGCTTATCTTTAGTCCCGGTAACAACAGCAGGCAGTGTTGTACACCACGTCGTCCGGTTGCTTAATGTTTAATCAAACTGGGAAGGTGAGGGAATCTTAGCTGATGCCAACGATGGTACAAGTGTCGAGAAACTGATAATCGGAGCGAGGTTTCAGGTGTTTGGTATGTTTCTACGAAAATTATGTCCGGAAGTAACAGAGAATCTTACAGACTAGACAAGTGCCATGGGAAGAACAAGAAATAATGCAGCATGAATATAAATGAACATATGACAGCAATGTTCGAGGAAGATCAATAAATAAAATATGGTTGAACTAACTCGAGGGGTCAGTAAGCAAGACGATAACATTAACAATGATGAAATATATGGTGATGTCAGACGAATACCAAGAAACACAAGCAACAAGAGAACAGTTGGTCCCTTTGGTTCCTTTGTAGTGAACATGAGTTTTCTCTTCTTTCCACAACAAACAATAGAACCTCTATGTTAATTTCTCTCGCTTGTAGGCATCATGTGAGGTTCTGGAAACGACTTGCAATGACAGAAAATATGAGAAATAGTTTTCTTTATGGAGAAATTAGAAAATGAACCAGATGACTCAGAGTTCTCTCGGTGACTAGCAAAATAGTCATGTATATCGGTGGGTCTTAAAGGAAAGTGATGGAAGATGATGCAAAGCCTTAGGTATGGCCACGTTGGTTGCAACAAATGAAGCAACATGATTAATGAAAGCGAGATATCTCCATTTACGTATTACACACACACACACATACACACACACATACATATATATCTATATATATATATATTTATATATATATACATATATATATATATATATATATATATATATATATATATATATATATGTATATATATATAAAATATATATATATATATATATATATATATATATATATATATATATATATATATATATATATATATATATATATATATATATATATAAATATATATATATATATATATATATATATATATATATATATATATATATATATATATATATATATATATGGTTTAAAAAGAGAGATATACATAAGTATACGTATGTAAGTAGCAAAGATAGCCAGAGGGCGTTATTGGATTACGTGTTACTTGATAGGGGGCGCGGGCGAAAGAGACACTTTTGGATGTTACTGTGCTGAGATATGCAACTGGAGGGATGTATGATCATTATCTTGTGGAGGCGAAGGTTGAGATTTGTAGAGGTTTTCAGAAAAGAAAGAGGGAAAGTTGGGGTGAAGAGAGTGGTGAGAGTAAGTGAGCTTAGGAAGGAGACTTGTTTGAGGACGTACCAGGAGAGACTGAGTACAGAATGGATAAAGGGGGAAACAAAGGACGTAAGGGGAGTGGAGAAGGAATGGGATGTATTTAGGGGAGCAGTGATGGCTTGCGCAAAAGATGCGTTGTGGCATGAGAAGCGTGGGAGGTGGGCAGATTAGAAAGGGTAGAGAGTGGCGGGATGAAGGAAGTAAGATTAT
>NC_092236.1:47229967-47352566 GCF_036320965.1 Panulirus ornatus | reverse complement strand
AAACATCATCCATCCATTTGAGGATCAACAGAAACGATAAAAGCTTCATAATCTAATATTGGTTCACGATGTATCTGTCGTGAAGGTTGGGTGCCGAGCGAGTCTACAGCTATAGTATAGACAAAGTGCTAGATGCAGCAGTCTGTCATGGAAGAAAATGTGAATATTTCTCATCCTTTGTGATGCATGACGACTGTTAACGATTCCAAACACTGAGTAACAAAGGATTGAAATAAAATGTATTTCAGGAGGTTATCAGGCGTTTATGATATCTTATCTCGTCATACTTTACGTAATTGTGTTTACATCATCAACTTCCATCAAACTAATGTATGATAGTAAGAATGGCAGAATAATGCTTCTTGGAGATGTGGTAACTCTTACGTCACAGAGAGAGAGCGTAACATTAACAGTGGGGATTCCGAACACCTCATTAAAGGGAACTGGCAAGAGAATCGGCCCAGGGGAGTGAATATCACCGGTGGTGAACCTTACTATGGTTAATGGTAATTAACTCAAGCCCTTCGACAGATGACAGCCCTAGTGTTCCCTCAGTTTGTGGCAACGAAGGAAAGAGAAATGACAAAATTATTGACCTTGTTCTGTTACTAATGCTGGTAGATGTATCATCTAATGTATTTCTATATTCATTTATACACTGTACTATTATTCACTTTGTGAAAAGTTCCGGTTATTAGTAATGGTGATCACATCAAGGTAGGTCCTGTCTGCAGGGCTTCCCAATCATGCGCCAGATGCTCATTTAGGGACCAAGACTGAAGGTGTTATTGAACAGCTACGGTTAACTGTGAGCCACTACTCCTGATGCGGATTCGAACTAAAGCCCAAAGACTCATAACAGTGACGTTCTACTACTCCACAGAGAGTTAAATCCTTAATATAAGCTCTTGTAATGACCCTTAGTGAGCTCAGCTTGGTGCCTATATGTAAAGGTTATCATATGATCGACTCTGAAGGATGTGTGACCCCCTGACATAATCTAGGATTTAGTGTGTAAGTTCTACGATAGTTTACCTACAAGTGAAAACCCTAGTTTGTGGTCAGACTTGATCCAGCTACAACTGTTATCATCTGGGTGTTACGGACAACAACGTACTCTTGGTATATTGTTTTAAGTCAAGTGGGTTTACTACTGTTCATCGGTAGTTTGACGCATTCTACAGCATACTCCGTGACGTAACATTCACCTGAATTTACACATGGCTTTCAGTGCTTGTGTGACTTGCTCATAGTCTGTGGTCAGCCAGTGGTGGATTTTCATGATGTGGAGCTTCACTGGTGTCTGTTCTCCCGCTAACACATCCTCCCCGCGCACCGCTGCCTCCACCCCCGGAGATCAGCATTGCACCAGCGCCACTTGGGGAGGCGGAGGCAAATATATTCCCTCACTCTGTGGGGGAAGAGAGTGGTAGGCGGCGTTGATCTTCCATAATCCTCAACCTCTCGCCTCTCTTGTCTCGATCACATAAATATTCCCCACAAGCTAAGGCCTGGAGCTGGAAGGACCCAGAGTCATGCACTGTACAATGCCACCCACATCCAAGTGCTCCAGGAGCCCAGTGCCAAATAAGGACTTGTGCCACAAAAGCAGCTCCTTTAATGTAAATGTTGCCTTCAGCAACAATAATACTATAAAGAATATCTTAATCAGGAACTCACCAGAAAATTCTCCTGGATGCATCTATAAAGTGCCATGTAAAAATTGTGACAAGTTTTATGTTGGGCAGACTGGTAAGGATCTTTCTGTTAGACTTAAGCAACATGAATATAGTATAAGAACAGTACAAGAATCCAATGCCTTGTTTAATCTCTTGTGTCTCCCCTGATGATGTGATTATTACACGAAAGTGCATTTGGGAACTTATCGTGTTTCATTTTCCCAATGGATTCATAGGAATATATATATATATATATATATATATACATATATATATATATATATATATATATATATATATATATATATATATATATATACCCCACGTCTCCACTTGTGTTTACTACACAGGAAAACCAGACTAACCCAGGTACTCATCTATCGACCACCTCAGAAAGGAGGATGAATAGATAGGATGGCTGTGAGCCGATTGTGGCGAACAGGATTCGAAAACCGTCTGGCTCGTGCAGGAATCATGGGCAGTAACGCTGACCACTGCGATACGGAAGTCCTGTGTGTGTGTGTGTGTGTGTGTGTGTGTGTGTGTGTGTGTGTGTGTGTGTGTGTGTGTGTGTATGTGTGTGTTCGAGTGTTATGGGGAGAGGGTTTTACACTCGTGTTGCTCCGTCTCTCAACCTTGTACAAATGTATTGTGTCTTTACTACTATGTTTGTGTGTACAGAGAGAGAGAGAGAGAGAGAGAGAGAGAGAGAGAGAGAGAGAGACCATAAGCTACTTACTCTGATCCGTTAATGGGATACTCTGCTCACCAAAACAGCACCATCGACTTTGAGAGGCACCTCCGCCAGTACTGCAGTACTGTCATTCTGTGGCCACTGTTGTAGATTATTACTTCCAGGATCATTTAATATTAGATATGGACAGAATGTGGAGGAGCTGGTCACCAAGGAACATTGTTCTTGTATGGAATATTAAGACGACGTCTTGGGTAACGAAATGTCAAGAACAAACACATCTAGTGAATTATTACCGGGTGATCCAGATGTAAACATTATCTACATATGGTACATAGCTAGGTTAGTGACCCCAGAACTCTTATCCTATGGGGTTCTTGCAGCTTAAAGGCTGCTCTCCACGCAGGAGCAGAGTTAGGTCGACTCTTTTGGGGTGCCAACGCTGCACTCCTCTCCGTCCGCTGACTGGGATATATGCGCCATCTCACCTTCCCAGTAATATAAAAGCACAAATATTAAGGAAATTTTATTTCATAATGAGGTTGAGAAATTGACTACAATGTTCAATATGGCCGTCCTCACTCGTCGCTGAAACCTGCTTTGTGGTCAACATGGAAAGCTTCCTTCCGTTCATTACAATAAGAACAACAACGAAAGACTTGGAAGGCGTGTGTGCTCTAGCTTATGGCATGGGTTAAGGGTTAGAACATAGGCATAGGACAATGGTTGGGTTAAAGGTTAGGACATAGACATAGCACAATGACTTGGACTAAGGACTGGGGCTGTAAGATGGGGCTGTGTATTTGTATTAAGGAGCTGGGTAAAGGGCTGGGGCTAGGGGCTGACCCGTACATAGAGTGGGAGTCAGCGGTCTAGAGTTCACGGCTGGGACAAGTTGAGGTCATGAGGCTGGACTATGGTCTGACGTTAAGGGCTGGTTTTAAGTCTTGGGTTTAAGCTGGGGGATGCGGGCTGGGGACTACGAGCTTGGGGTAACGAGGCCGGGCTATGGTCTGGGGTTAAGGACTGGGAGTGAGGGGAGGTGGGCCTGGCTGGGTTATGAAGACAAGGGCAGTAGTGAGATTTGCCCTGAACCTTGTAGCTCTTGTACACACACACACACACACACACACACACACACACACACACACACCCCATCGACCCAGAAGTGATAACATTAACCACCTACAACCATCCGTGGATCTCCCCTGTGACTGTCACAACAAACTTCACCAAAAAGTTACATCACACACATCTGGATGACTCCAGGAAAACATCTTCACACCACCATTTACGAAGTCTTGCCAGACTGGAATCCTCTGAAGGAGTACCTGCAGGAACCAGAGGTAGATTCTTAATGGAGAAAGTTAGAGATGTGGGACACTTGTGTGAGGAACTTAGCGGATCTGGGCGTCTTGAGGAGTTGCCAAAGTTGGTGGACTGTTTGTAGTGAGATGACAGAGAGGGAGGGAGTCGGCAGGGAGTGGAGGAAGGTATTTTAAAGGTTCGTTGTATACTGTAGTCAGTGTGTGAGTGAGTAGGGAGGACTAAGATAAAATGAATAAAAGAATGAATATGTATGTGAGAGAGAGAGAGAGAGAGACGAAAAATAAAAAGCAGATCTATTGGCCTCTAATGAGCGTATCTGTCAATATCAATCTGATACTAATTACTTAATATTTTAGATTAATGAGGTTAAGACGTAGGATCAAAACAACTCCCTCCCTACCCTCCATTCCCTCCAGCTAAAATCGTTGGCAGAAAAGAGATTTCATCCATCACTGAAGTATATCAAGAATGAAATTTTACAAAGAGTGAAAATGAAAGCATTTGATAATTGTCTTTGTCAATGTATGTTAATATATCATCCGATTATTAGTCTATAGAGGAGAGCCATCTTCCATATCTGCATTTCTCAAAGTAAAATCCTCAAATCAAGAAAACATGTACAACCAGTTTTTGAAAATATCAAAACATTTTACCACAACAATTTTCATAAAGTAAAAGATCCTATGCGAGTAATTGCATATTTTTCCTTTCATGTTCATTTCATTGGTTCTAATATTATCATTGCTTTGCATTTCAATTAGGTTTACGTGAACTGATAATATGAAATATACTCAGAATTCTGGAGAGTTACACGAGGAGCCCACGCCGGCCAAGCTGCTCCACATAACAGGGATTTAATCTCCTTAACTTCTCTTCTTACGGCAAGTTTCTCAGAGCTGGAATTAGGCTCGGAGCCGTGTTGTGTACTTGTTCTTTTTATCGTCATGTTGTATGTAACTCAGAGACCAAAACTGAGCAGCATGTTCAGGATGACGCATTACACAGTGTCAGGATTGATTGCTTCTGGTGTTTTGTGGTCAAAGTTCCTCACTATGAATCCTGACTTTATTGCTTCGTACTAACGATACACATACGGGTTTTCAAACTTTTCCGTCAAGTTTGAAGATGTTGGTGTTGTCTGGGTGCTATACGTCACTGGCAATCCGAGTTATTCCGATGGAAATATTCTTAAGCCTCTCAGTTGCCCATAGACCATAATGGAGGGAACATGGTTGTAAGATGTCCCAGGTGGCTCCATCCTGCTACTGTGCGGTACACAGACAAGATTGTGTGGGTCTGGGATGACGATGACGGCCAACTATCTGATATAGACATATCTGGAGACCATGAAGACTGAGTCTGAATAATACACTAGAGGACGACTCACTCGATATCCAAGTACGGTGGAGAAAGCAAGAGCTGAGGAGGATGTGCTGGGCTGCTGGGTACGTACGTGTGGGTTTAAGACTGGCCTGTGGTACGCCAGGAGGTAGTTAATGTCAAGCGTCGCGCAAAGGTGTGAATATCTTGTCGTGCTGGGTTGACATGGTTCTGGATGTGTAAATGGCTTGTCATACTTTTTCTTTTTTCCAATATGCATAATTTTCAATTACTCTCATCTGGACGATTTTTCCATGGAAAGAACTTAAGAACTAAAACCTGATAATTGTAGTTCATATAGTTATTCATAATAAATGCAAGATCCTGTTCCGTATTTACTTTGGGCAGCTGATTTTGAGTATTTAAATTCATTATTGAGATTTAAATCACAAAAGTGCAATAAAACTTATCTAATCAGGGCGATAATTCCGTCTTTACCTTGTAGCAGAAGACAGGGTCATCTTGACCGGTTAGAGGAGATACTTCACACATTTTGTTTTTTTCAGTTTCTAAATCCATCCGTCAGACGCATTTATATCACTGATGACGAAGAGTTACTCGATGTTTGTCATACTGACGTAGAGTTGCCATATCTGCAAGGAGTATTATGCGGCCATTCTCCTTGCCATACGTCACGCACATCTGATGGAAGTTCATTATGTAAACACAACAACGTAAGAAAGGACCAGAAAAGATATCACGTGAGCAGCAGACCTTCATCATAAGCGCCTCATAACCTTCTAAATCAATTCCGTTTCATGTCTTTGTTCTAACCTTTTCGTTATCCTCAATAAGTCAGTTATGTATCGTCACGAATGAGAAATATCTAACTTTTTCAAATAAAACGTCCTGGTCAGGCACCAGCTTGGTACACAGTTATGACCAGCAACAAGCCCTGGTCAGGCAGCCTGGTACACAGTTATGGCCAGCAACAAGCCCTGGTCAGACAGCCTGGTACACAGTTATGTCCAGCAGCAAGCCCTGGTCAGGCAGCCTAGTACACAGGCATGTCCAGCAACACGCCCTGGTCAGGCAGCCTGGTGCACAGGTATGTCCCGCATCATTTTACAGTTCGTATTTGACTCCTCATATACAACTTCACACTGACTGGAAACTTACGACGAGAGTCACAGGTCAGTTACGTCTCGAGTCAACACAGTTTCAAATATATTTCTCCGACGGCTGTACTGACGGTCTGGACAGCTGCCACTCACAGGTGATAAAATGTTAGTGGCAGAAACTTCACTTTAGTTTAGGAAATGAAAAAAAAATGTCTTTTTAACGAACAAAAGAATATACAAAAATGGGCTTTGAAAATCCGGTATTTCTAAACTATAACAAAAACTCATTAGCCATAGAGGAAAAAAATAGTTTAAGCTTTAAATGAACTGGTGCCGAATATTGAAGGATGATATTCACAAGATTCACATTCAAGCCATATTAGATAATGAGAGATCCATTTGCGAGTAAACAGACTAATGTTTCCACATGTGTGAATCTCTGAGAAACGAAACCTTAAGACAGACTTATGATAATGGAGTAAAAACATCATCCATCCATTTGAGGATCAACAGAAACGATAAAAGCTTCATAATCCAATATTGGTTCACGATGTATCTGTCGTGAAGGTTGGTTGCCGAGCGAGTCTACAGCTATAGTATAGACAAAGTGCTAGATGCAGCAGTCTGTCATGGAAGAAAATGTGAATATTTCTCATCCTTTGTGATGCATGACGACTGTTAACGATTCCAAACACTGAGTAACAAAGGATTGAAATAAAATGTATTTCAGGAGGTTATCAGGCGTTTATGATATCTTATTTCGTCATACTTTACGTAATTGTGTTTACATCATCAACTTCCATCAAACTAATGTATGATAGTAAGAATGGCAGAATAATGCTTCTTGGAGATGTGGTAACTCTTACGTCACAGAGAGAGAGCGTAACATTAACAGTGGGGATTCCGAACACCTCATTAAAGGGAACTGGCAAGAGAATCGGCCCAGGGGAGTGAATATCACCGGTGGTGAACCTCACTATGGTTAATGGTAATTAACTCAAGCCCTTCGACAGATGACAGCCCTAGTGTTCCCTCAGTTTGTGGCAACGAAGGAAAGAGAAATGACAAAATTATTGACCTTCTTCTGTTACTAATGCTGGTAGATGTATCATCTAATGTATTTCTATATTCATTTATACACTGTACTATTATTCACTTTGTGAAAAGTTCCGGTTATTAGTAATGGTGATCACATCAAGGTAGGTCCTGTCTGCAGGGCTTCCCAATCATGCGCCAGATGCTCATTTAGGGACCAAGACTGAAGGTGTTATTGAACAGCTACGGTTAACTGTGAGCCACTGCTCCTGATGCGGATTCGAACTAAAGCCCAAAGACTCATAACAGTGACGTTCTACTACTCCACAGAGAGTTAAATCCTTAATATAAGCTCTTGTAATGACCCTTAGTGAGCTCAGCTTGGTGCCTATATGTAAAGGTTATCATATGATCGACTCTGAAGGATGTGTGACCCCCTGACATAATCTAGGATTTAGTGTGTAAGTTCTACGATAGTTTACCTACAAGTGAAAACCCTAGTTTGTGGTCATACTTGATCCAGCTACAACTGTTATCATCTGGGTGTTACGGACAACAACGTACTCTTGGTATATTGTTTTAAGTCAAGTGGGTTTACTACTGTTCATCGGTAGTTTGACGCATTCTACAGCATACTCCGTGACGTAACATTCACCTGAATTTACACATGGCTTTCAGTGCTTGTGTGACTTGCTCATAGTCTGTGGTCAGCCAGTGGTGGATTTTCATGATATGGAGTTTCACTGGTGTCTGTTCTCCCGCTAACACATCCTCCCCGCGCACCGCTGCCTCCACCCCCGGAGATCAGCTCAGCACCAGTGCCACTTGGGGAGGCGGAGGCAAATATATTCCCTCACTCTGAGGGGGAAGACAGTGGTAGGCGGCGTTGATCTCCCATGATCCTCAACCTCTCGCCTCTCTTGTCTCGATCACATAAATATTCCCCACAAGCTAAGGCCTGGAGCTGGAAGGACCCAGAGTCATGCACTGTACAATGGCACCCACATCCAAGTGCTCCATGAGCCAGGTGCCAAATAAGAACTTGTGCCACACAAGCAGCGCCTTTAGTGTAAATGTTGCCTTCAGCAACAATAATACTATAAAGAATATCTTAATCAGGAACTCACCAGAATATTCTCTAGGATGCATCTATAAAGTGCCATGTAAAAATTGTGACAAGTTTTATGTTGGGCAGACTGGTAAGGATCTTTCTGTTAGACTTAAGCAACATGAATATAGTATAAGAACAGTACAATAATCAAATGCCTTGTTTAATCACGTTAAAAACTACGATCATCGTATTAGCTGGAGTAATGCCCTCTCAGTTATTAACTCTAACCCAGTACCACGAGAAATGTCATTGAATCTTCTATCATTGAATACACAAAGAATTATAACCTTAATATTAGTGAAGGTCTATACAAATTGGATTACTTTATTGTTGATAAGATTTGTAAACAATTCACCTTCTTGTCCACATAATAAGTTTATGATAAGCTCGTTGTCTGTCTTGGAGAATCGCATGTTTACCAAATGGCGTCCCATCTTCGTCTCTTCGATGTATATTAACTGACTTTTATATCTCTCTTGTGTCTTCCCTGAGATTATTACACGAAAGTGCACTTGGGAACTTATCGTGTTTCATTTTCCTCATGGTTTCATATAATGAATATATATATATATATATATATATATATATATATATATATATATATATATATATATATATATATATATATATATATATATATTTTTTTATTATTTTTTTTTTATTATACTTTGTCGCTGTCTCCCGCGTTTGCGAGGTAGCGCAAGGAAACAGACGAAAGAAATGGCCCAACCCCCCCCATACATATGCATATACATACGTCCACACACGCAAATATACATACCTACACAGCTTTCCATGGTTTACCCCAGACGCTTCACATGCCTTGATTCAATCCACTGACAGCACGTCAACCCCGGTATACCACATCGCTCCAATTCACTCTATTCCTTGCCCTCCTTTCACCCTCCTGCATGTTCAGGCCCCGATCACACAAAATCTTTTTCACTCCATCTTTCCACCTCCAATTTGGTCTCCCTCTTCTCCTCGTTCCCTCCACCTCCGACACATATATCCTCTTGGTCAATCTTTCCTCACTCATTCTCTCCATGTGCCCAAACCACTTCAAAACACCCTCTTCTGCTCTCTCAACCACGCTCTTCTTGTTTCCACACATCTCTCTTACCCTTACGTTACTCACTCGATCAAACCACATCACACCACACATTGTCCTCAAACATCTCATTTCCAGCACATCCATCCTCCTGCGCACAACTCTATCCATAGCCCACGCCTCGCAACCATACAACATTGTTGGAACCACTATTCCTTCAAACATAGCCCTTTTTGCTTTCCGAGATAATGTTCTCGACTTCCACACATTCTTCAAGGCCCCCAGAATTTTCGCCCCCTCCCCCACCCTATGATCCACTTCCGCTTCCATGGTTCCATCCGCTGCCAGATCCACTCCCAGATATCTAAAACACTTCACTTCCTCCAGTTTTTCTCCATTCAAACTCACCTCCCAATTGACTTGACCCTCAACCCTACTGTACCTAATAACCTTGCTCTTATTCACATTTACTCTTAACTTTCTTCTTCCACACACTTTACCAAACTGTCACCAGCTTCTGCAGTTTCTCACATGAATCAGCCACCAGCGCTGTATATCAGCGAACAACAACTGACTCACTTCCCAAGCTCTCTTATCCCCAACAGACTTCATACTTGCCCCTCTTTCCAAAACTCTTGCATTTACCTCCCTAACAACCCCATCCATAAACAAATTAAACAACCATGGAGACATCACACACCCCTGCCGCAAACCTACATTCACTGAGAATAATAATAATAATAATAATAATAATAATAATATAATAATAATAATAATATTGATAAAAATAACAATAATAATAATAGTAATAATACTTTTTGATCGCCGTTTCCCGTGCTAGCATGGTAGCGACAGGAAAACCCCATGTCATTAGCAAACAACAGATGCCTCACCTTGCTCCCAACAGACTGCATACCTGCGCCTGTCTCCAAGACCCTTGCATATACCTCCCTCATCACTCCATCCAAAGTCAGATTAAACAGTCACGGTGACATCACAAACCTCTGCAGCAGACTCATCTCCACATGGAACAACTCGCCCTCCTCTCTGCCTAATTGTACATACGCTTTACTCTTTTAACAGAATCCCCTCACTGCTTTTAACAACTTTCCTTCCACACCATACATGCGTAACACCTTCCACAAAGCACCTCTCTCTACTGTATCGTATGCTTTCTCCAGGTCTGTAATTGTCATATACATTTTTTCTGTAAGTATTTTCACACACATTCTTTAAAGCAAACTCATGATGTACACTTAACTTACCACTCCTGAAAGTACATTGTTCTTCCCCAGTATGATGCCCTCTCCATGCCACCACCCTCTCAATCCCCCACTCTTCCATACAACTTTCAGGGTACACTCAACAAACATTCACCTCTGTAGTTTGAACACTCACCTTTGTTGCCCTTGCCTTTAAACAGTGGCACTAGACATGCATTCTGCTAGTCCTCAGGCACAATAAAAATCCTAACTTAGCAAGAACAAAGTCATCCCCTTTCTCAAGAAATTTAAATGCCGTGACATTCACTTCAGTCGCCTTAGCTCGTTTCATCTTATACAAGGGTTTCACCACCTCTTCTCTCTTCACCAAAGCACTCTCACTCTCTCACCTCCCATGCCATCCCGACCCAAGCACCCTACATCTGCCATCCTATCAGCAAACACATTCAACAGTCCTTCAAAATATTTACTCCATCTCCACCTCACCTCATCATTGCCTGTCAGCATTTTCCCCTCTTCACTGATATTCCTATTTGTTTCCGTTTTTCTCACACCATTAATCTCCTTCCAGAACATTTTCCTGTTCTCCCTGAAGTTTGTTGATACACGCTCATGTCGTCTTTTCTCCTCTTTTTCTAGTGCCAACATCTTCCTCTTGGCCTCCTGCCGCTTTCTCATGCATTTTCCTTCTGTGTGAGTACCGCCCACAAACCTCCTGTTCTCTTTCACTTACTACTCAACTTCCTTATCCCACTAATTATTGTCCTTTCTCACCTGCCTGCCTTCTATCCTCCGCGTGTTACCCACTTCCCCCGCACATGCCGGCACTATTTCCATAATACCTCATACTCCTCATCCACTCCCCTAGATTCGTCTACTCTCACCTTTTGCCATCTACACCCAGTCTCTCCTGGTATATCTTCACATGTCTCTTTCCCTAGTTAGCTTACTTTCACCAGCCTCTTCTCACCCACATCTTTTCCTCTTTCCCGAAAACCTCATCTTTACCTCAGCCTCCACCGGGAAAGGATCAGACATCCCACCAACTGCTCTTCTCAGCACCTTTATATCCACTTCTTTCATTTGTACGCAATCCAATAATATTCGCCAACCATCACTACTATTTCCCGCTTACCATCACTTCTACTGTGTAAATACATAAAGAAATCTTTCAAGGAATCACCCCAGCCTTGCTCATGGGCTAACATGTCTTTTAAAGTTCACTTCATCACAGACTTCAGCAATCATCTTCACTACCAACACCAAAAAAGAATCAACTTTAAAAGTCCATCTTCGTAACATTCTACCCGAATACTTTTCTATATCTTGGAAGTATTTTTTAACGCTATCTTTATCTGTAGTGAACTGTAGTGAAGTTAATTTGTTGTGTCCATCACTAACATAGCTAAATTTCCTTAAGGGATATTTCTATCAATATGGCTTCCATCTGCTGTGAAATTATTTGAAATAGGTGAAGGAGTTTGCCGAAATGAATCTACGGTCAAGCAAATTGAGTGTCTCTCGGCAGAAGACATCGAAAAAATGCTATCGTCCAGTGATTAGCTGGTGTGGAGCCTTGAAGTTGTACTTGGAACCTGCTCCTCAATGGTTCAAGATGCCTTCGCTGGAAAGCCTCCCTTGTGTTGAATCAGTTAACCCGACCGATGTGTCCGTAACATATGGTCATCGTCAGTTTACAGCCACTGTTACTACAGCTTTACTCCATACCTACATGACGTGGAGTATGGCCAAACATGTGGGTCTTACCAAGAAAATTTCGTGCGAAAAAGTATGCACTGTCAGAAGCACGAGTGGTATAAAAGAAATGAGTGTTGCAGAGACCGATACTGTAGCGTTAATCCTGTCCCGAGATATCAAACTGATAACTGACGTTCGCATTTTGCCGAAGGTAGAAGGTGAGGAAGAGATGATCTGTCATATAGGCAGAAAAACTTTGGCCGATAATAACATCGTTCAAAAGTTTAATGGAGCGTCTACTGTGTTATATCAACAAAAATCCAAAATCAGGACGAGGAGCGCGAAACAAAAGGATTGTTTCCTGTCCGCACACTTCCATCCATCACTGGAGGATCCTCCTAAGGCTATATTTGTCGACACTGGTAGAGATGAATCCTTCCTGTGTAAGAAGGGTATGGAAGCTATACCAACATTCACATGTTTCTGTGGTGTAAAGAGCCTCAAGATTTGTTTGGACGGTGACAACAGTGTGTCTGCGGATGTCACACACGCGCCTGAAATTCAGTCTTGTTATTATACACTCGGCTCGAAAATTCTCCACACCACCAACGCCGTAGTGGATTATTCCGGAGGATATATCTATATGAAGGTAAAGAGGAAGAGATATAGAATTGAAATGAAGTCGTTTGCTGATGTTTATGAGTCTTCAACAACGGTTGATAGGTCCACCTCCAAGACGCCACGAAAACTAAGTCCTTCCACGGAACATAAGAAGGAGTCCAAAATGAACAACCAACAACCAAAATCTGGACATAAACGGAAAAGAGACGAGCCGGAAGTGGACACGGAAGTGGACAGTGAGGAAGACGGAAGAGAGAAACGATTTAGAGTTGAAAGTGATATGAGCAATGAACAACAAGATTCCGGACATAAACGAAAAAGGGAAGAGACGGAGGTGGACAGTGAGGAAGACGGGAGAGAGAAACGATTTAGAGTTGAAAGGGATATGAGCAATGAACAACAAGATTCCGGACATAAACGAAAAAGGGAAGAGACGGAAGTGGACAGTGAGGAAGACGGAAGAGAGAAACGATTTAGAGTTGAAAGTGATATGAGCAATGAACAAGATTCCGGACATAAACGAAAAAGGGAAGAGACGGAAGTGGACAGTGAGGAAGACGGAAGAGAGAAACGATTTAGAGTTGAAAGTGATATGAGCAATGAACAAGATTCCGGACATAAACGAAAAAGGGAAGAGACGGAAGTGGACAGTGAGGAAGACGGGAGAGAGAAAAGGATTAGATGTGAAATTGGTGTGAGCAATGAACAACAAAAATCCGGACGTAAACGGAAAAGAGAAGAGACGGAAGTGGACAGAGGAAGACGGAAGAGAGAAAAGGATTAGATGTGAAAAGGATGTGAGCAATGAACAGCAACAATGCACATGTAAGCGAAAAAGGGACGAGACGGAAGTGGACAGTGAACGCGACGGAAGAGAGAAACGATTTAGAGTTGAGAGAGATCGTTGAGGTGGTGATTGATTTTACATCCCTCCTTCCTGGAGGTTGATGATAGCAGCCACCCTTGGAAGTTGTACCGTCCAGATGTTCTTAGCATGGGCGACTCATTACTGTGTAGTTTTCTGATCATTACATTCTATCTTAAAGACACCCTTATAAATCATTTACTAAATCCTTATAATCATTATTTCTTTATTTATCAATTTATGTATCAATAATTGTGTTTATAGATCTATGTTTCTGTAAATGTATGTAGAAAAGGTCAGAAGTCAATGGTATCGAGAGTGCAATGATGGGATGCGGTGAAGATAAGTGTGTGGTGGAAGATGAGGTAGTTTTTGAAGGTGACCCTTGCCTTGCCTTGACCCACATGGTTGTAATATACCTAAGTGGTGAAATGAACATAAAAGGTATCGTGATGACTGTGTAGAGAAGATAAATGTGTCATCCACTGCAGTCCCGCCAACTAACGTACACTCCATCCCGCACACAACGTTACTTGACAGCACGGAACTCACACGACTCGTTCTTCGCGGTCCTTCCTTCCGTTGTCCTACAGTCGTCGTCCTGGGATCTTGACTGATGACCTTTAGTCGTGTCCCAAGCCAAGAAGGATTCACATCTCTTCTTATAATCTTTTGTCTTCACTTTTCTATTAACTTCGAGGAAATCACTGATAACATAATCGATTCTCTTTAAGGTTATCTTATTCTCTTTATCTAGGCACATGTCGGCCATGTTCTACTGTTGTGAAGATTGACTGGGCATCCGATGAGCTGAGCAGCATCGCAGGTGCTCGAGCAATTGCTGGTGGAAGGGACTCTGAACCACCATCAGATGCCAACGGGGCATCTGTAGGGTAAAACAACGTCTTTGGCAGTGTGAACATCAGTGGGTCTAAGAACGTTCTCGAAACAGAGGCAAGCATACCGGTAGACTTCCTTGCAAATGTCTGGACATCTGTAGCCTAGCCGGAGTGAACGTCACATCAAAAGGAGCCCAATATCTAAAATCATGGAAAAACGGTGGCCAGATAAGACTGTTCCTTTACGTTTTTGTACAAACCATCTCAACAACTGCCGCGAGAAAATACGAAAAAATAATGGATGTTTTACATAGGTTGACTTGCTTGAAGCTGAAAGAGGAGGTCACTGATGAAAGTAAATATTACCTGAAGATTGTAGAAAATGATAAAGTATGTTCGCTTCACTTTAGGGTACCAGAATTATAGAAGGGATTTCCAGATGATGAAACTACATCTTATCTGTTTTGATGTACGTCTTGGAACCACCTTTCACGAAATCCTTCACTCGATCGGCTTTCATCACCAGCAGGCAAGGGTAGATTGGGATGAGTACATGACTGTCCACCAGGTTCGTATCATGAAGGAAAAATCTATAACTTCAAGAAACTGACAAGGAAGCACGACTACTTGATGACCTTTGGACTGACTTACGACTGCAACAGCGTAATGCAGTATAAGGAAAGAGCCTTTGGCAAAAGAAGGAAAGGCCCAACTATATTTGGAAAGACGGATTTCCCGGGGTTTGTGGGACAGAGGACTGGGGGCCTTCCCATCCTGACATGGCCGCTATCAATCGCTACGACGAGAGCTGGGATCATTATTACCTGGGTGATGATATTCCAGGTGCTCTTCCGTACAAAGAATTCCACGATGATTATATGGGAAAACGTATGAAGGCCATGATGAAGAAGAAGTCAGAGGTGGACATCGTGCCATTAGCATTCTTTTCATATGCAAAAATATGATCAGACTCATTATACACTGATCAAAAACAATTGTTTTCCTGAACATGAAGGTTTTTCTTTCGATTGTCTTATTTTCTTTCCTCTGTAGGAAGGAAAACATTGATTTTGTCTTATAATATCCAACGATCAACTCCATAAACCTTGTCTTTCACCTCATCCCTGAAGGGTCAGGTTAAATGTCCGCGGTGTCGTTGGTGTGGTGATGATCATGTGAAGATGGTGTTTGACCTCACTTGTAAGGCTCAGATCACAGGCCAGTGGTGTTGATGGTGTAGTGAAGATAGCCCGTCATCTGACTGGCAAGGTTAGATTTAAAGGCAGTGGTGTCAAATATGCAGTGAGGACGTGTTCGTCGGGGATGAAGTGATTGGAACCATGGAAAGCTTTGTCTGTAGGGCCCGGACGTGGATAGGGAGGTGTAATTTCCGTTCATTACACATGCCAGTTAGAGAATGAGTGTGCGCAGATGTGGCCTATCATCGTCTGTTTAGTGGGGCTACCTCACTGATGCAGGGGGAGGCAATGGTGTTTCTTGCAGGACAGGCTGGCGTCGCGAATGGATAAAGGCGAGCAAGTATGAATGTGTACATGTGCATATATATATATATATATATATATATATATATATATATATATATATATATATATATATATATATATATATATATATATATATATATTTATATATATATATGTATATATATATATATATATATATATATATATATATATATATATATATATATTTATTTTATTTTATTATTATACTTTGTCGCTGTCACCCGCGTTTGCGAGGTAGCGCAAGGAAACAGACGAAAGAAATGGCCCAACCCCCCCCCATACACATGTATATACATACGTCCACACACGCAAATATACATACCTACACAGCTTTCCATGGTTTACCCCAGACGCTTCACATGCCTTGATTCAATCCACTGACAGCACGTCAACCCCGGTATACCACATCGCTCCAATTCACTCTATTCCTTGCCCTCCTTTCACCCTCCTGCATGTTCAGGCCCCGATCACACAAAATCTTTTTCACTCCATCTTTCCACCTCCAATTTGGTCTCCCTCTTCTCCTCGTTCCCTCCACCTCCGACACATATATCCTCTTGGTCAATCTTTCCTCACTCATTCTCTCCATGTGCCCAAACCACTTCAAAACACCCTCTTCTGCTCTCTAAACCACGCTCTTTTTATTTCCACACATCTCTCTTACCCTTACGTTACTCACTCGATCAAACCACCTCACACCACACATTGTCCTCAAACATCTCATTTCCAGCACATCCATCCTCCTGCGCACAACTCTATCCATAGCCCACGCCTCGCAACCATACAACATTGTTGGAACCACTATTCCTTCAAACATACCCATTTTTGCTTTCCGAGATAATGTTCTCGACTTCCACACATTCTTCAAGGCTCCCAGAATTTTCGCCCCCTCCCCCACCCTATGATCCACTTCCGCTTCCATGGTTCCATCCGCTGCCAGATCCACTCTCAGATATCTAAAACACTTTACTTCCTCCAGTTTTTCTCCATTCAAACTCACCTCCCAATTGACTTGACCCTCAACCCTACTGTACCTAATAACCTTGCTCTTATTCACATTTACTCTTAACTTTCTTCTTTCACACACTTTACCAAACTCAGTCACCAGCTTCTGCAGTTTCTCACATGAATCAGCCACCAGCGCTGTATCATCAGCGAACAACAACTGACTCACTTCCCAAGCTCTCTCATCCCCAACAGACTTCATACTTGCCCCTCTTTCCAAAACTCTTGCATTCACCTCCCTAACCACCCCATCCATAAACAAATTAAACAACCATGGAGACATCACACACCCCTGCCGCAAACCTACATTCACTGAGAACCAATCACTTTCCTCTCTTCCTACACGTACACATGCCTTACATCCTCGATAAAAACTTTTCACTGCTTCTAACAACTTGCCTCCCACACCATATATTCTTAATACCTTCCACAGAGCATCTCTATCAACTCTATCATATGCCTTCTCCAGATCCATAAATGCTACATACAAATCCATTTGCTTTTCTAAGTATTTCTCACATACATTCTTCAAAGCAAACACCTAATCCACACATCCTCTACCACTTCTGAAACCACACTGCTCTTCCCCAATCTGATGCTCTGTACATGCCTTCACCCTCTCAATCAATACCCTCCCATATAATTTACCAGGAATACTCAACAAACTTATACCTCTGTAATTTGAGCACTCACTCTTATCCCCTTTGCCTTTGTACAATGGCACTATGCACGCATTCCGCCAATCCTCAGGCACCTCACCATAAGTCATACATACATTAAATAACCTTACCAACCAGTCAACAATACAGTCACCCCCTTTTTTAATAAATTCCACTGCAATACCATCCAAACCTGCTGCCTTGCCGGCTTTCATCTTCCGCAAAGCTTTTACTACCTCTTCTCTGTTTACCAAATCATTTTCCCTAACCCTCTCACTTTGCACACCACCTCGACCAAAACACCCTATATCTGCCACTCTATCATCAAACACATTCAACAAACCTTCAAAATACTCACTCCATCTCCTTCTCACATCACCACTACTTGTTATCACCTCCCCATTTGCACCCTTCACTGAAGTTCCCATTTGCTCCCTTGTCTTACGCACTTTATTTACCTCCTTCCAGAACATCTTTTTATTCTCCCTAAAATTTAATGATACTCTCTCACCCCAACTCTCATTTGCCCTTTTTTTCACCTCTTGCACCTTTCTCTTGACCTCCTGTCTCTTTCTTTTATACATCTCCCACTCAATTGCATTTTTTCCCTGCAAAAATCGTCCAAATGCCTCTCTCTTCTCTTTCACTAATACTCTTACTTCTTCATCCCACCACTCACTACCCTTTCTAATCAACCCACCTCCCACTCTTCTCATGCCACAAGCATCTTTTGCGCAATCCATCACTGATTCCCTAAATACATCCCATTCCTCCCCCACTCCCCTTACTTTCATTGTTCTCACCTTTTTCCATTGTACTCAGTCTCTCCTGGTACTTCCTCACACAAGTCTCCTTCCCAAGCTCACTTACTCTCACCACCCTCTTCACCCCAACATTCACTCTTCTTTTCTGAAAACCCATACAAATCTTCACCTTAGCCTCCACAAGATAATGATCAGACATCCCTCCAGTTGCACCTCTCAGCACATTAACATCCAAAAGTCTCTCTTTCGCGCGCCTGTCAATTAACACGTAATCCAATAACGCTCTCTGGCCATCTCTCCTACTTACATAAGTATACTTATGTATATCTCGCTTTTTAAACCAGGTATTCCCAATCATCAGTCCTTTTTCAGCACATAAATCTACAAGCTCTTCGCCATTTCCATTTACAACACTGAACACCCCATGTATACCAATTATTCCCTCAACTGCCACATTACTCACCTTTGCATTTAAATCACCCATCACTATAACCCGGTCTCGTGCATCAAAACCACTAACACACTCATTCAGCTGCTCCCAAAACACTTGCCTCTCATGATCTTTCTTCTCATGCCCAGGTGCATATGCACCAATAATCACCCATCTCTCTCCATCAACTTTCAGTTTTACCCATATTAATCGAGAATTTACTTTCTTACATTCTATCACATACTCCCACAGCTCCTGTTTCAGGAGTACTGCTACTCCTTCCCTTGCTCTTGTCCTCTCACTAACCCCTGACTTTACTCCCAAGACATTCCCAAACCACTCTTCCCCTTTACCCTTGAGCTTCGTTTCACTCAGAGCCAAAACATCCAGTTTCCTTTCCTCAAACATACTACCTATCTCTCCTTTTTTCACATCTTGGTTACATCCACACACATTTAGGCACCCCAATCTGAGCCTTCGAGGAGGATGAGCACTCCCCGCGTGACTCCTTCTTCTGTTTCCCATTTTAGAAAAAATATATATATATATATATATATATATATATATATATATATATATATATATATATACTGTATACTTGGACAATTTTTACTGTCATAAGTCTCATTTCTGGCTCACAGTTTCATCCACTACGTGTTTCACATTGATATATAGAATGCACCATTTTTTCTATTTCTAAGTATCTACCTAGAGCACGTGCTGGACTACATGTTTAACAAGGAATGAGAAGAATAACGAGGATAAAAATAGTACAAACAAGCGGTAGATCTAGTTCAGGAAAGGCAGCAGTTCTTGCCTTTGCTACGTGGAGACATAAATACCTTCAATGACGTCACCATGAATAACATGTAGAGTCTAAGTGGCTTTATATGTTTCACCAACCCTCCTCCGCCTCTCTCACAGCAGTACGGTCACCACACATTGTCTGGGGCAAGGCTCCCACGGAACCTACCTCTCACACCCGGGGGGGGCAGTAGCTCCTTCGTTTAACAGGGTCTGATGGTGATACACGAAGCCTGCCAGTTATCACAGGAGTAAACAGGGTAAGTTAATTATTAGGAATAACAGGAGCTAATAATACGGTGCAACGAACGTAGCGTAGCAAGAAGTACGAGAGTCCAGCAGGAGCTGTTCCCGTTGACAGCGTGGCACAGAGGCTGATGAAACAAGTGTCTGTTGCTATGACGCATCCAGCTGGTGGCATTAACCTCCCACTGGCCGAGGATCACTGTCCCAGGATGATCTGTAGCGGGAGGAGTCTTACTCCAGCCGTTAGATACCATATATAAGGTTTCATCAGATGGTATCATGCTCAGTAATCGCCAGTAGTCTTATATAACACTTGGAAATTTCACACTGAGTTACATACTTTTGTTATGAGTTAGTACAGCCAGCCCTGTAATCTCGGCCTGGTCGCTGCAGAGCAGCTAAAGCTTCAGTTTAGTGATCTTTGACCTCATATAAAAATGACAAGATTCAGCAACATCGTGATTTTATTACTTTAAGCAGTGAGGGTAACGTTCCATTCATTGGCCTATCTGTAAATGACGTCCAGATACTATATGTAAAAGTTGACGTAGACATGACATTGTGAGGATGGCAGAGCACCAAGCCAGGTCCCTCATGCCAGTATGAGGTGGCATCAGTTATGAGGGGAAGGGAAGCACTTATCCCTGAGGCCACCTCAAACTATACGACGGAACGCACTTTCCTATGGAGCCGCCTTACACTGTAGGAAGAGAAACTCATTCCCTGGAGCAGCCTTACACTGCACGGAGAGATCACCTTCTCCTGGAGACGCCTAACTCCGCATAATTATATAAAAACATTTCCCATCACAGTAAAATGTGTAAAGTAAAACATGTATATGGAGAAAGTAATAAGATCAGGAGATTACATGATGGAACGGCTAGACTAAGGCGAGGCTACAGATACTATTGGCGCTTTGGCCTAACTGATATTAACCGTGTGAATTGTAAAGTTTGAGGTCAAAGATTTGGACACAAATTAGAACACTGTACGAAGGGATCACTTTCCTCTGGGGAAGCAGGTGATTACCACAACTACTGAGACAAGCAGAAGAAGGACAGAAGTAAACAGGATAAAAACGACTTGAATCGTTCCGGTCTTCTGTAGATGATTATTGTTGGTCTTAGGAGGAGGAGGAGAAGGAGGAAAGAGAGAGGAGTCAGGTGAAGGAGAGCGACAATATCCGTAGGATCCTGCTGCCGCAGGATAAAGTGGTGTTGCTGTAGGAGTGTGCCAGTCACACAGCTGACCACCCTCGCTCGACAGTCATAACTGGAACTGAGTAGTCTGCTCCCGGTCACGTCGTCATATCAAACACCAGATAAACTCACATCAGTATTTATAGTTTATTGCTTTCTAGAAGATCAATGAATTGCCACTTATTAAAGAGCAAGGAGAGAGAGAGAGAGAGAGAGAGAGAGAGAGAGAGAGAGAGAGAGAGAGAGAGAGAGAGAGAGAGAGAGAGAGAGAGAGAGAGAGAGAGAGCTGCTGCAGTGGTCACCAGTCACAGGAGCAGTGTATGATGAAGAACCATCATCTTCGTAGTACAGAGAACTTCACCTGTTCTCCAGCACAGTCCTGATGACAGTTAACCCCTCACTCGTGTACACGCAGTAAACATAAGCTTCACAACACCATCAGATCGACGCCCGAGATCACCCAAACTTTGGAAATACCAAACTTTTCCTCGCCCCGAGACTCACTTCTTGTAGTTGTGTGAGGCTGTCAGAAACCACTTAGAAATATGGTTGGAGTTTAATTTCCCCGGTGTGAGAAGGTTGAAACTCTGACTAAGGATTTTTCTGTGTGAAGAATATTAGATCCCTTTGGAAGTGCAGTTCCAACTTCTAACAGAGAGAATTATCCATGAGATCCACCTGGAAATATGGCTTAAAGTTCCAGTGGGTTGACATGGGCATCAGAGACGCTAGAAGCTAACATCATATTCAACTGGAGATGTGGCTGAGGCTTTATCAGCTAGAGAAGGACATCACAGTCTAGATGTCTAGAACTGTTTGTGAAGACTTCCTCGGTAAGAGAAGGACATCACAGTCACAAGAATATGGCAAGATCTTCCCCCATGACAGAAGGCTACGAAAAGTTCTTGTATCAGCTACAGACGTATATACTGTACTCACTCATGAAGCAAATACAACTTCTCATTTAACTTAATCTCTCGTGGCCAAATATTCAGTTGTCAACTGTTAATGATATTCAGAGAAAGACATCTTGAATGAACTGTTTTAAACATTCGATTGTAATGAAAGTTAAGATAATTTACAATTTAACCTTTCAGCTGATACTGAGATGTTCCTAACTCTTGATATTGGGTTCTTGTCTTTCATTGATAGAATATGTAACAAGCCTTTGTAAAGTCCTTGTCAGGTGAGACGAGACCAATATTGGCTCGTCATGTGGTTGTCAGGAACAAGTGATCACTGAACAGCAGTTGGCTCGTCATGCAGTAGTTGTCAACAATAATAAACTTGATCATGATGCAAATGTTAAACTTACCTGATATGGACGCAAACAGACGAAGACATATGATACATGTTGAGGAGATACGTTATATGTGCATTGCTTACTTATACACACACACACACACACACACACACACACACACACACAAACACACACCTATCAAAAGGCTCTCAGCATAATGACTTTTCTCTCTTCAATTCTTCCCTGGATCTCATTCGACAGTTTGGAAGAAGCTACCACAACACTGCACCATCTCCACTACCATCACCTCCCACCATCTTGTCCCCGAGTTGCAGTCTGACACCACAACAGTATCGGACCCAAGCAGACTCATACAGACTGCCACAAGGACAGTCCCATCCCAACCATTGTGAACATCATCAGTAATCACAAGACTCACCGTACAGATGGCTACAAGGACAGTCCCATCCCAACCATTGTGAACATCAGTAATCTGTAGACTGTACCTCACCGTGTAGATGGCTACAAGGACAGTCATGCCAACCATTGTGTACATCATCAGTAATCAATACATCGTGCCTCAACTCACGCCTTTGTATCTGTCCCTCTATCTTTTTATAGCCCACATGTGTACTGATGTATGCATTTTTCTGTATATCTTCAGCCTTTGGCTGTACATAACCTCAAGGTAAATTGCTCTACTACACCCGCTGACTTCCCTATGAAACCCACCAAGAGTTCTGCCCTGAGCTAGCCAGACCCTCTGATCCATCATCAAGTCTTAACTCCTTCATCCAAAATGATCCACTAATTGGAAAACTTCATGTTTCTCCAACACCCAAGTCAACAAACCCAGACTTTCTCTGTGAGTTACGAGCCGTTGCCATCACTCTCATCACCAGTCCGTTCTGTGAAAGTATTGTATTAAATTGGTCTTACACAGGCACAGCAAGTTCCTCTCAACTGTCTGGTTACATGAAGGCCTCCTCTACCACCCACATCTCATCGGCTTCCTAGACCTTATCTGTCATCAATCTTGATACATCCATCACCATTTGGCTGCGGGGAAGTTTCCTTTCATGGTCTGCCACCATCCTCAGTGAGCACCGTCAGGCTGTGCACTCATGAGGGAACCATCTTAACCTTCTACATGATACAAAGGAATGCAAACAGCGATACATTAGTGGCTCCTATCGAGGTAATCTAAGATAGAAGGGATCAGAAACAGGAAAATGCTATAACTTTTATATGTAAGAGGGCCTAAATAAAGTCAGTGGTAGACGTGAAACTAGATATTTGTCAAGTCATATCATTTAGTCGTATCTTTGGCGCTGCCTTCAGCAACCCTCTTTTATATACAGTCTTGCTAGAGAGAGAGAGAGAGAGAGAGAGAGAGAGAGAGAGAGAGAGAGAGAGAGAGAGAGAGAGAGAGAGAGAGAGAGAGAGAGACAGACAGACAGACAGAGACAGAGTCCTTTTTCTTACTGGAAGTAAAATGTTTAACATCGAGTTTGGTTCCATTGCTACGGATGAAATCAACCGTTCAGATCAAGATTGTTAAAGCTTTTGTTCGTAATCATTACTTGTATCAAATCTTCTCCAAACTAAAGAAATTTAGTTTTCTTAATCATTCTCATACGATTTGTTTCTGCTCTGAAGGTTTTGACGCCAAGTCCAAGTGACTTGTGAAGAGAGAAATCTTTTTCTTTTGTTCTAGATGAATTCGAATGTCTTACTTGTAAATCCTAGAGACTTTACTGGTTCCTCGCACCGCTCACTTCACCTTAGGTTATTGGAGAGTTTCATACTTGTATGTTTTCTAGGTCGAGTTACTACTGTAGTTCTTGTTTCAATTGTCGATATGTACAGCTTTATACTCATCGATATCAAAATTCAGCAACCAACTATGAATCCAGCTCAGCGTTTGTTTATGTCAGCTTGTAACAGTAATGTTTAATTTCTATCGTCACTTTATCACCAAGAGTCGTGTTGGCTGCAAATACTAATACCTTACAGAACAGCCCGTCATCACTGTCACGCATATGTATCAGAAGTGGAACTGATCCCACGTTTGATCTCGTCTTTGTTTACTGCAAGTCAACCAATTTTCCAGCCATCTTTGTACGACACCATCTGAACCTAGTGACTTAACTTCTGCTAGTAATCTTTGATGTAGGCCTTTATGAAATGCTTTCTGAAAATATAGATAAATATCAACCATTTTACTTTCACGATACATACAAGAAAATAAAGCGATCAAATTTGTCGAAAATGGTCTATCACGTCATGAACCATGTAATGAATTGTTCATCAAGAGATGTTCAACTAAATTTACATATTTGTTTTACATTATGGATTACAGGATCTTACACTACGCCCGTCAGGCTAACTGGAAGATGATTTCCGTTTCGGGACTTATCTTTTCTGAATATCGGCGTTACACTGGAAACCATCAGATCCTGTGGAACTTTCCCTGTAACAAGTGACCTACTGAACACAACACAGATAAAACTTATCTTTCTCTTCCCTTGATGTTAACATTATATTTTGATCTTGTACTTTACAAAATGTCCTCATCCACTACTACTGAGACTGGATCTGCAACACGAGATGTGTCTTCAACGCAAAATAAAGATAACAAAAGAATCTTCTAAATATCTATGAAGCAAGTCAACGTTTTCTGAGTAATGGACCAACTGACTAGGGAATAATTTTCTTGCTTTTAACATAACAAGATTGTTTTGGGTTGTTTTGCTATTCATAATTATATAAGCATCATAATGTCTGAAGCTTTGACATTTTTTCTACCCAATTTCACGTAATTTACACTAACGTGTTAGGTAGTTCTCTACTTCAGCTTCTTGTACACTATTTTCTAGGGACACTTGTACTTCTTCATCTCATGAACGATGCTATAATGGATACTTACGAATATTATATAACAGGAAATAACCTGGAGGAATCTGTACGTGATGACATGGACCTGGTAGTAGACATCTTCCCTGACCTGTCACTAGGGTCACACTTTACAAGAACAACAAAGGAGACAAACTGTCGGTTGGCAAATATTAGAATACCATTTTTCTGTTAGCTGAGTCATCACGGACAAATGAATGCCCTAATCAAGGCCATCTCATTAACGCTATGTATGTAGGTATACACCCGAGCCTAAGCCAGGTACCTATTCTATCGACCAACTCCATAGTGGAGGATGAACAGCTGGGTTGACTGTGGACTGGCTGCGGTAACCAGGATTCGAACCTATGCACTGGACCCTGGGAGGCCCGTGAATGCGTCACGGTCAGTAACGCTAACCGCTACACCACGGAGCTCCATAAAAGTTTGTGAAGACGGAAATATTCAACGAACTTTTCAAAACGTACATCAGGCCAAACTAGATTAGGCTTATTCTAATTTGGTCACCTTAAAAAAGAAGTACAATAGACTAACTATTAGAGAAGGTCCAGGGGAAAGCAACAATGATGATACCAAAATTAAGAGAACAGAGTTAGAGGAGATGCTTGAGGCCTTAGATTTATCCACCACGGGAGAGAGAAGAGTTAGATATGACCTGATCACAACTAAGTTCTTAAGCCAGTTTGATGACGCAGACAGTGAACAGTTCTTCCAAAAATCCAGTGATGGAACAACCTGACGTCATAGCATGAAATTAACAAAGAAATTTGTAAAGAAATGTAAAGAGGTACTTTTGAAGTATAAGAGTAGCCGATGAATAGATCAATCTGGGTGGTAAGACTGTGAATGTAGGCTACATAGAAAGATTCAAGAATATGTGTGATCGTAGAGAAAGTTTAAGATGGTGCCCCGCGATGTTAGAAATTCCCCCTCCCCATATAGAGCACAAATACAGTAGGAAGTCACACACAACACACACACACACACACACACACACACACACACGACCATATCCACAGTCAGAGGTTTACTGCTTAAACTTCCCTTCTCATAATATCCATAACACGGAACAGACATTTCCCATTCTGCCTCTGTGTTGTTGCCTCGGGCACTTACAACTTCACAACAGACACAATGACGGAAACTATCATGATATGGTCATTATATAATGGTAATAATATTTCTTTTACTGGGTTTTTATTGTTTATACCAGGAGTGAGGTGTTGCCATGAGGAGTGTCAATATAAAACATATTTCTAACGATCTATTCATGAATTGTTGGGGGACAAAAATACAGCAATAATGACCTGAAGTTGCCTGGCTGAGGAATCTCTGGAGCTGAAAGCCTTACGAGTCTTTCCATACAAGTTTAATTATATATGAGGGAAAGTATGAATCAATCCTGAGAGTTTTCATTAACATTAGGGACCGGTATAAGGTCAATGTGCTTGTTCTATCTACTCAGCCAGCCACTCACAGATATCAGCATTACGTCCCAAATGTATTGCTGTGGAAGACATCAAAAGGTTTAATGTCTTAACCTCACTTCCGAAGTCAATTGAATCATCATCAAAGTAAATTAAATCTAAAGATCGATGAAGAAACCCAATTTGGATATGATGCTATTTATACCTTTACAAAAGTTATGATATTGATAGTGACTTGATATTTATCAGGTGGCACTTGGTCAATGTTTACAGACCGACAGACGGAGACCGACCCCGCAACTCCCGCCCTCCGTGAACCACATCTGTCACTGGGTTATTGTTGACTGGCTGACGTGTGGACACAACCATCCCAACAGAGAACTACAGTTGTTACTACTGTAGACAAATGTCTATTACCTACCATATGACAACAGACAAATCAAGAACAGTTATAACAGAAGGGTTGTAAGCAGAATGACAACTAGGGAGCCAACTGAACACTTCACAGCTGCAACCGGAAGACTGCGGTGAAATGGCTAAGAGGCAGTGATAAATAGATCAACAACAACAGACACTAAGATATTGGTAAGTATACAATAGGTAGAGACAGTCAACCACCAGTCAACAACAGGTTCTGTTGGACTATTGTTATATTGTTTATATATGTAGGCAGCAGCTCACCTGTCAACAAAGGCTTTCACTGGAATAACATTAGAGTTTCAGGAGGTGGGAGATGTAATATTCAACACTTGGTGATTAATGAAGCAGGGAGGTGCCAGAAGCCAGCCAGCTTTGCTAATCATTAATCACTCGTCTAATATTAGCGGCAGAGAGATACAGACGGAGGGACAGAGAGGAAATGGTACAGTGTGAGAGGATGATGCCAGCTGGTGACCTGTACGACCACGACTCTTCCCGTGGCTCAGTGGACTTTAAACATCAAGATGCCATCAAGATGATCTATATCCAACAGTGTACCACCTGGAGACACAGTCATGGGGAGACACATGATTACTTGGAGGTACTGAAGAGATAAGGTGACACCAGTACTATATGGTCACCCGGTACCCAGATGTAACCTGGTCAGGCCTCTTGGTGCCAGGCCTGCCTACTCTACCCACTAACTCACTCTGCATGCCTTACCTTCCTAGACCTTCCCTTCCTTACCCCTCCCTCCTCAGCCTGTCCATACCTTCTCATAGCCAGCCTCCTTCCCATCTTGTCTCTACCTTCCTCCACAACTTCCTGCTGCCTTGCCTCCCCGAAGCCCCACGTATCTCACCTGTACCAACAGATCTCGCCAACACACAGAGTCAGACGAGATTAATACTAAACAGAATCCTTAACAAGACCTAATCCTGTGACTACAGGTCATCCAGGGCTACGCCTTTGTATCTTACTAAAGTGTGTGGGGCAAGACCACTGAAGGAATTAGTTAAAGTTCTTGCAAGTTATTTGTTGCTAAAGAGTCGTAAAGACGAAACTGTTCGTCTCGATTTCACGCTGACGCCTATGGCAGTAATACCACTGTAGGAAGTTGCAGCAACGCTTAGAGCATTAGTTACATTAAGGAAGACTAATGCAACATCTGGTGAGCCCTGAGGCTGCACCTGGGACATTAGTGTCACCAGAGGAAGTTCAAACGAGATTTTTATTTTAAGTGTAATGGGAAGATACTAAAGCATCACTCAAAACACCTCGAAACATTAGTGCTATAAGAGGAAACTACAGAGAGAATCTTTGGAGATGTCATCACCACTGGATAAAAGTCGAATAACACAGAGGCCATCAGTAACACTGGAGGATTCTGGAGCAACACCTTAGACATCAGTATTAGTGAAGGAATCTGTAGCATCACTTAAGATATCAGTATTACTGGAGGAATAGATGGCAACACTTTAAATATCAGTATCACTGAAGGAATCTGGAGTGACACACAGGACGTCAGTATCACTAGAGAAAACCTAGAAATCTTGGGGCATCAGTACCACTGGAGGAGTCTGGAGCAACGTTCAGCACATAAGTACCACTGGAGGAATCGGAGTATAAGTAATGACATCAGCACCACTGGAGGAAGCTAAAATAGTACTTGAAACATGAGTGCCACTGGAGAAGACTGAAGCAAGATCTCTACAGAATAGTTCATCAAAAACTATATACAGCGCAGAACCTTCCAGTGAGTAATAAAGAAATAACCTCATATTAAGCCAGTGGTGGGACTATGTCCGTGGCATATAATGGACTGGGGAGGCGACCCCCTTCCTAACTGTCCCGTCTGAGTGGAATGTCATCAGCTGAGACTGGTCAGAGGTGATGCTGGCCTGACTCTGGTTCTATGGCAGGACTGAATGGCTATATTGCTTTGCTAGGTCAGGTCCCTCGGTCCTCAAAACCTTTCGTCCATATTCAACAGACTGTAGGCTTAAAGGTCACAGTTTCTCGTTTGACCAGCACCACATTTCCCCAGCTACTTAAAGGACTTTACACTCTTCATCCAACACCTCGCTCACACAACACTTGACAGGGTTGCCATGCGATTCTATTTGGGAGCAAAGAGTCTTGAAGTACAAAAAACTGAACAAAGTATTTATATCATATTCACAGCTATATAAAGTCGTGCGCTCGTAGCCATAAAAGTGCTCACTCTGAAGTATTATATTACATCTGCAACCACTGAGCTTCTAATCCTGAGCCCAAGAGCCACTTAGATTCTTATAGATAACCTGATAACCTCTACATTAGAAATCAAGAACCATATCAGAGAAACGTTTTCATGATGGACAACACACAGCCAGTAAAGGACCAACCACATTATTGCTGCAAATACAATGTAACACATACTTATGACCAGGAGCCTCATAAACTCTCAGGTGCGAACTTTGTTACTATTGAGAGCCATTACATAAAAGAGTAAGTCACATACAGACTTTAGTCCCGGTACGTCAGTGGAAAATGTTCCCGGGTTTTGATTTTCTTTTTAAATCGATACGTATGAAGCAGCAACGTTAGTACAGATAACCCTACTACCATAGTTTTGTCCTGTTATGGTGGGAGTGTATCTGGTTCATACTTGTCAGGACGAACGACACAATCTCATACCGTGTCTCATAATGCCAAGGGACGGCCCTACCAAAGCATTGTCCTGTGGTGGTGGGGTTGTGTGTTTTGTTCATCTTAGCCAGACACGACCTCACCATAACATGTTCCTCTCATGGTGGGAGGAATAAGCTGCTGATCAGGTGTAACAAATCCACAGCTCCATCGTTTCATTGTTAGAGTCGGGTCTGTATGTTGCTCCGATACAACTGTGCCTCGTCCTGGTTGGAATGCGTCAATATATTGCTCGGGGACAACTCTGTCATAGCTCTGTCCTGTCCTGGTTGAGGTGCACGAGTATATTGCACGGGGATAACTCCATCATAGCTGTTCCCTGTCATGGTTAGGGCGCGTCAGTATATTCCTCAGTGAGTAACTCCGTTAAAGTTGTGCCCCGTCCTGGTTGGGTTGCATCTGTATATTGTCCAGGAGCAACTCAACTGAAACTATATCCTATCTTGGTTGGAGTGGGTCAGTGCCTTACACTGACCAGGAACATCCACCATAATGTTGTCCTCTCATGCCATAATAGTAGTGGGAGGTCGTGAGCTCTACCATCAGTGGCCGGAGATCTTTCTTTATATCAGACACACTTGCTAGGAACAGGTCTTATCAAGGCCAGGGTTTATGAGAAAGAATAAAAGCAGTACCGGAAGAGAGAGGTTGAGGGAAAGATTTATAAAGGCAAACTGTACAGTGAGCAGCGGAGACGTACGTATGTAAGGAAGATACATCAAACTTAGCCCAATACCTTAGTTTCAAGATAACAGAACTAAGATCAACAATCCTGACACGATGTGTGTAAGATGGTGCCGAGCATCACTTCGCCAGTGTTGGGACGACTAATGTTTACTACAGTGTTTCTCTGCCGGAATAGTCTGACGATCCCCGCGTCCGTGGCTTTGTTTACAGAGACTCTCTAGAGCTGTGAACAGAGGCCGGGGGATTCATCTTTGCCCACAAACAATTAAAACAAGGGCGGAAAAAAAAGTCTCGAGTTTGGTCAATTCTTATTTCCTTTTCGTGTACGTGTTCACTCAGGGTCTAGCCTTACTCTACAACAAATTCATTCCGTTACTTCAGTGAGGAGAGCTCGCGAACCCTGGGCACCCCTTAGCGCCCCCCTGGGGATCATGACCCGCATTTTGAAACTCTGGTCTACACCCTACTGACCAGCAGATCGTAAGATGGTTCCAGCCATCATTTCAACACCTCTTAAGTCAGTGAGGGAGTACTTCTTCATCAAGGTTATGTGTGTGATGAGTATGGAAACGAGGGTGAAAGTCTTTTCTCTATTTTCCAGTGTTAACAGTAATGTCACTGTCGTATAATGGTTCTAATGAATTTGATATATTGTTCCTCAGACAAAAAAAAGGACGTCACTAACAGAAAAAAAAGAAAAAAATCCATAAAGTAAAACAACAGCCAGCCATCATGTATTACTATATTCTAAAAGAATAGATTTATTCCCGTCTAACCTGCTCTCCTGAGTACGTATAGAAAAAGTTGGACCGTAAACTGTTGAGCTCTGAGAATGCCTTCGTTTTGGAATCCCACTGAAGCTACCAGGTATTTCGGGCCTCCCGGGAAAAGGTAAAATAGACAGCTTTTCAGTCTGCGGAGTTTTGCGTCTGGGCGGAACTCTGGTTTCTTTCCACTTCACTTGGTGGCGATATATAGCTCCGTAATATATATATGGGAACTTCAGTGAAGGGCGCAAATGGGGAGGTGAGAACAAGTAGTGGTGATGTGAGAAGGAGATGGAGTGAGTATTTTGAAGGTTTGTTGAATGTGTTTGATGATAGAGTGGCAGATACAGGGTGTTTTGGTCGAGGTGGTGTGCAAAGTGAGAGGGTTAGGGAAAATGATTTGGTAAACAGAGAAGAGGTAGTAAAAGCTTTGCGGAAGATAAAAGCCGGCAAGGCAGCAGGTTTGGATGGTATTGCAGTGGAATTTATTAAAAAGGGGGTGACTGTATTGTTGACTGGTTGGTAAGATTATTTAATGTATGTATGACTCATGGTGAGGTGCCTGAGGATTGGCGGAATGCGTGCATAGTGCCATTGTACAAAGGCAAAGGGGATAAGAGTGAGTGCTCAAATTACAGAGGTATAAGTTTGTTGAGTATTCCTGGTAAATTATATGGGAGGGTATTGATTGAGAGGGTGAAGGCATGTACAGAGCATCAGATTAGGGAAGAGCAGTGTGGTTTCAGAAGTGGTAGAGGATGTGTGGATCAGGTGTTTGCTTTGAAGAATGTATGTGAGAAATACTTAGAAGAGCAAATGGATTTGTATGTAGCATTTATGGATCTGGAGAAGGCATATGATAGAGTTGATAGAGATGCTCTGTGGAAGGTATTAAGAATATATGGTGTGGGAGGCAAGTTGTTAGAAGCAGTGAAAAGTTTTTATCGAGGATGTAAGGCATGTGTACGTGTAGGAAGAGGGGAAAGTGATTGATTCTCAGTGAATGTAGGTTTGCGGCAGGGGTGTGTGATGTCTCCATGGTTGTTTAATTTGTTTATGGATGGGGTTGTTAGGGAGGTGAATGCAAGAGTTTTGGAAAGAGGGGCAAGTATGAAGTCTGTTGTGGATGAGAGAGCTTGGGAAGTGAGTCAGTTGTTGTTCGCTGATGATACAGCGCTGGTGGCTGATTCATGTGAGAAACTGCAGAAGCTGGTGACTGAGTTTGGTAAAGTGTGTGAAAGAAGAAAGTTAAGAGTAAATGTGAATAAGAGCAAGGTTATTAGGTACAGTAGGGTTGAGGGTCAAGTCAATTGGGAGGCAAGTTTGAATGGAGAAAAACTGGAGGAAGTGAAGTGTTTTAGATATCTGGGAGTGGATCTGGCAGCGGATGGAACCATGGAAGCGGCAGTGGATCATAGGGTGGGGGAGGGGGCGAAAATCCTGGGAGCCTTGAAGAATGTGTGGAAGTCGAGAACATTATCTCGGAAAGCAAAAATGGGTATGTTTGAAGGAATAGTGGTTCCAACAATGTTGTATGGTTGCGAGGCGTGGGCTATGGATAGAGTTGTGCGCAGGAGGATGGATGTGCTGGAAATGAGATGTTTGAGGACAATGTGTGGTGTGAGGTGGTTTGATCGAGTAAGTAACGTATGGGTAAGAGAGATGTGTGGAAATAAAAAGAGCGTGGTTGAGAGAGCAGAAGAGGGTGTTTTGAAATGGTTTGGGCACATGGAGAGAATGAGTGAGGAAAGATTGACAAAGAGGATATATGTGTCGGAGGTGGAGGGAACGAGGAGAAGTGGGAGACCAAATTGGAGGTGGAAAGATGGAGTGAAAAAGATTTTGTGTGATCGGGGCCTGAACATGCAGGAGGGTGAAAGGAGGGCAAGGAATAGAGTGAATTGGATCGATGTGGTATACCGGGGTTGACGTGCTGTCGGTGGATCGAATCAGGGCATGTGAAGCGTCTGGAGTAAACCATGGAAAGCTGTGTAGGTATGTATATTTGCGTGTGTGGACGTATGTATATACATGTGTATGGGGGTGGGTTGGGCCATTTCTTTCGTCTGTCTCCTTGCGCTACCTCGCAAACGCGGGAGACAGCGACAAAGCAAGAAAAAAAAAAAATATATATATATATATATATATATATATATATATATATATATATATTATCCCTGGGGATAGGGGAGAAAGAATACTTCCCACGTATTCCCTGCGTGTCGTAGAAGGCGACTAAAGGGGGAGGGAACAGGGGGCTGGAAATCCTCCCCTCTCATTATTTTTTAATTTTTCAAAAGAAGGAACAGAGAACGGGGCCAGGTGAGGATATTCCCTCAAAGGCCCAGTCCTCGATTCTTAACGCTAGCTCGCTAACGCAGGAAATGGCGAATAGTTTGAAAGAAAAAAAAAAAAAAATATATATATATATATATATATATATATATATATATATATATATATATTATTTACTCTTTATTGATTTTGCTTTGTCACTGTCTCCCCCGTTAGCGAGGTAGCGCAAGGAAACAGACGAAAGAACGGCCCAACCCACCCACATACACATGTATATACATACACGTCCACACACGCAAATATACATACCTATACATCTCAATGTATACATATATATACACAAAGAGACATATACTTATATACACATGTACATAATTCATACTATCTGCCCTTATTCGTTCCCATCGCCACCCCGCCACACATGGAATAACAACCCCCTCCCCCCTCATGTGTGTGAGGTAACGCTAGGAAAAGACAACAAAGGCCCCATTCGTTTACACTCAGTCTCTAGCTGTCATGTAATAATGCACCGAAACCAAAGCTCCCTTTCCACATCCAGGCTCCACACAACTTTCCATGGTTTACCCCAGACGCTTCACATGCTCTGGTTCAATCAATTGACAGCACGTCGACCCCGGTATACCACATCGTTCCAATTCACTCTATTCCTTGCACGCCTTTCACATTCCTGCATGTTCAGGCCCCGATCTCTCAAAATCTTTTTCACTCCATCTTTCCACCTCCAGTATGGTCTCCCACTTCTCCTCGTTCCCTCCACCTCTGACACATATATCCTCTTGGTCAATCTTTTCTCACTCATTCTCTCTATGTGACCGAGCCATTTCAGAACACCATCTTCTGCTCTCTCAACCACACTCTTTTTATTACCAAACATCTCTCTTACCCTATTATTACTCACTCGATCAAACCATCTCACACCTAATATTGTCCTCAAACATCTCATTTCCAGCACATCCACCCTCCTGCGCACAACTATATCCATAGCCCATACCTCGCAACCATACAACATTGTTGGAACCACTATTCCTTCAAACATACCCATTTTAGCTTTCCGAGATAATGTTCTCGACTTCCACACATTCTTCAAGGCTTCCAGAATTTTCGCCCCCTCCCCCACCAAATGATTCACTTCCGCTTCCATGGTTCCATCCACTGCCAGATCCACTCCCAGATATCTAAAACACTTTACTTCCTCCAGTTTTTCTCCATTCAAACTTACCTCCCATTTGACTTGACCTTCAACTTACTGTACCTAATAACCTTGCTCTTATTCACATTTACGCTCAACTTTCTTCTTTCACACACTTTACCAAACTCAGTCACCAGCTTCTGCAGTTTCTCACATGAATCAGCCACCAGCGATGTATCATCAGCGAACAACAACTGACTCACTTCCCAAGCTCTCTCATCCACAACAGACTGCATACTTGCCCCTCTTTCCAAAACTCTTGCATTCACCTCCCTAACAACCCCATCCATAAACAAATTAAACAACCATGGAGACATCACACACCCCTGCCGCAAACCTACATTCACTGAGAGCCAATCACTTTCCTCTCTTCCTACACGTACACATGCCTTACATCCTCGATAAAAACTTTTCACTGCTTCGAACAACTTGCCTCTCACGACATATATTCTTAATACCTTCCACAGAGCATCTCTATCAATTCTACCATATGCCTTCTCCAGATCCATAAATGCTACATACAAATCCATTTGTTTTTCTGAGTATTTCTCACATACATTCTTCAAAGCAAACACCTGATCCACACATCCTCTACCGCTTCTGAAACCACACTGCTCTTCCCTAATCTGATGCTCTGTACATGCCTTCACCCTCTCAATCAATACCCTCCCATATAATTCACTAGGAATACCCAACAAACTTATACCTCTGTAATTTGAACACTCACTCTTATCCCCTTTGCCTTTGTACAATGGCACTATATAAGCATTCCGCCAATCCTCAGGCAACTCACCATGAATCATACATACAATAAATAACCTTACCAACCAGTCAACAATACAGTCACCCCCTTTCTTAATAAATTCCGCTGCAGTACCATTCAAACCCGCTGCCTTGCCGGCTTTCATCTTCTCAAAGCTTTTACTACCTCTTCTCTGTTTACCAAATCATTTTCCCTAACCCTCTCACTTTGCACACGACCTCGACCAAAACACCCTATATCTGCCACTCAGGCCCCAATCGCTCAAAATCTTTTTCACTCCATCCTTCCACCTTCAATTTGGTCTGCCGCTTCTCCCGCCTTCAGACATTCTTCAACTCTCCCAGAACCTTCGCCCCCTCCCCAATCCTGTGACTCACTCCCGCTTCCATGGTTCCATCCGCTGCTCCATCCGTTGCTAAGTCCACTCCCAGATATATAAAACACTTCACTTCCTCCAGTTTTTCTCCATTCAAACTTACCTCCAAACTAACTTGTCCCTCAACCCAGCTGAACCTAATAACCTTACTCTTATTCACGTTTATTCTCAACTTTCTTCTTTCACACACTTTACCAAACTCAGTCACCAACTTCTGCAGTTTATCACCCGAATCAGCCACCAGCGTTGTATTATCAGCGAACAAAAACTGACTCACTTCCCAAACCCTCTCATCCACAACAGACTGCATACTTTCCCCTCTCTCCAAAACCCTTGCATTCACCTCCCTAACTACCCCATTCATAAACAAATCAAACAACCACTGGGACATCACACACCCTTGCGCAAACCGACATTCACTGGGAACCATTCACTTTCTTCCTACTCGTAAACATGCGACAATCGTATGTTTTCCAAATAGCGTCCTAGATTCGTCTCTTCGATGTATATCAACTGACTTATATTTCTCTCTTGTGTCTCCCTTGATTATGTGATTATTACACGAAAATGCACTTGGGAACTTATCGTGTTTCATTTTCCCCGTGGACTCATAGGAATATATATATATATATATATATATATATATATATATATATATATATATATATATATATAGAGAGAGAGAGAGAGAGAGAGAGAGAGAGAGAGAGAGAGAGAGAGAGAGAGAGAGAGTTTTGGAAAGAGGGGCAAGAATGAAGTCTGTTGTGGATGAGAGGGCTTGGGAAGTGAGTCAGTTGTTGTTCGATGATGATACAGCGCTGGTGGCTATTTCATGTGAGAAACTGCAGAAGCTGGTGACTGAGTTTGGTAAAGTGTGTGAAAGAAGAAAGTTAAGAGTAAATGTAAATAAGAGCAAGGTTATTAGGTACAGTAGGGTTGAGGGTCAAGTCAATTGGGAGGTAAGTTTGAATGGAGAAAAACTGGAGGAAGTAAAGTGTTTTAGATATCTGGGAGTGGATCTGGCAGCGGATGGAACCATGGAAGCGGAAGTGAATCAGGGTGGGGGAGGGGGCGAAAATCCTGGGAGCCTTGAAGAATGTGTGGAAGTCGAGAACATTATCTCGGAAAGCAAAAACGGGTATGTTTGAAGAAATAGTGGTTCCAACAATGTTGTATAGTTGCGAGGCGTGGGCTATGGATAGAGTTGTGCGCAGGAGGGTGGATGTGCTGGAAATGAGATGTTTGAGGACAATGTGTGGTGTGAGGTGGTTTGATCGAGTAAGTAATAATAGGGTAAGAGAGATGTGTGGAAATAAAAAGAGCGTGGTTGAGAGAGCAGAAGAGGGTGTTTTGAAATGGTTTGGGCACATGGAGAGAATGAGTGAGGAAAGATTGACCAAGAGGATATATGTGTCGGAGGTGGAGGGAACGAGGAGAAGTGGGAGACCAAATTGGAGGTGGAAAGATGGAGTGAAAAAGATTTTGAGTGATCGGGGCTTGAACATGCAGGAGGGTGAAAGGCGGGCAAGGAACAGAGTGAATTGGATCGATGTGGTATACCGGGGTTGACGTGCTATCAGTGGATTGAATCAGGGCATGTGAAGCGTCTGGGGTAAACCATGGAAAGCTGTGTAGGTATGTATATTTGCGTGTGTGGACGTGTATGTATATACATGTGTATGGGGGTGGGTTGGGCCATTCTTTTCGTCTGTTTCCTTGCGCTACCTCGCAAACGCGGGAGACAGCGACAAAGCAAAAAAAGAAGAAAAAAAAAAAAATATATATATATATATATATATATATATATATATATATATATATATATATATATATATATATATATATATATAACGAATGGGGCCTTTGGTGTCTTTTCCTAGCGCTACCTCACACACATGAGGGGGGAGGGGGTTGTTATTCCATGTGTGGCGAGGTGGCGATGGGAATAAATAAAGGCAGACAGTATGAATTATGTACATGTGTATATATGTATATGTCTGTGTGTGTATATATATGTGTACATTGAGATGTATAGGTATGTATATTTGCGTGTGTGGACGTGTATGTATATACATGTGTATGTGGGCGGGTTGGGCCATTCTTTCGTCTGTTTTCTTGCGCTACCTCGCTAACGCGGGAGACAGCGACAAAGCAAAATAGATAATAAATAAATAAATGTATAAATACATATATATATTATATATATATATATATATATATATATATATATATATATATATATATATATATATATATATATATATATTTTTTTTTTTTTTTTTTATACTTTGTCGCTGTCTCCCGCGTTTGCGAGGTAGCGCAAGGAAACAGACGAAAGAAATGGCCCAACCCCCCCCCCCATACACATGTATATACATACGTCCACACACGCAAATATACATACCTACACAGCTTTCCATGGTTTACCCCAGACGCTTCACATGCCTTGATTCAATCCACTACAGCACGTCAGCCCCGGTATACCACATCGCTCCAATTCACTCTATTCCTTGCCCTCCTTTCACCCTCCTGCATGTTCAGGCCCCGATCACACAAAATCTTTTTCACTCCATCTTTCCACCTCCAATTTGGTCTCCCTCTTCTCCTTGTTCCCTCCACCTCCGACACATATATCCTCTTGGTCAATCTTTCCTCACTCATCCTCTCCATGTGCCCAAACCACTTCAAAACACCCTCTTCTGCTCTCTCAACCACGCTCTTTTTATTTCCACACATCTCTCTTACCCTTACGTTACTCACTCGATCAAACCACCTCACACCACACATTGTCCTCAAACATCTCATTTCCAGCACATCCATCCTCCTGCGCACAACTCTATCCATAGCCCACGCCTCGCAACCATACAACATTGTTGGAACCACTATTCCTTCAAACATACCCATTTTTGCTTTCCGAGATAATGTTCTCGACTTCCACACATTCTTCAAGGCCCCCAGAATTTTCGCCCCCTCCCCCACCCTATGATCCACTTCCGCTTCCATGGTTCCATCCGCTGCCAGATCCACTCCCAGATCTCTAAAACACTTCACTTCCTCTAGTTTTTCTCCATTCAAACTCACCTCCCAATTGACTTGACCCTCAACCCTACTGTACCTAATAACCTTGCTCTTATTCACATTTACTCTTAACTTTCTTCTTCCACACACTTTACCAAACTCATCAGCGGTATAACACATGCACGAATTGGACTCATAGGTCCAATTTTTGACCTCTGCAAAATGTTGAAGTCGCCGATCTCGAAACAAAATGGTTTTTGAACCAATTTTCCACTCCAATTTGTAGGTTCACTGGCTATGATAGTTGTGCCAATCCACCTCCGACAATATATCTCTTGGGACAATTTGTTAGTATCTTCATGTAAAACTTCAAAAATTGTGCACTCATAACAGCTCTTTTTATTCCACAAAGTTCTTTAACTTGTTTAGTCACATCGACAAACACTCAAACAATTGTCCAAAGATATATTTCAGCATCAGCGCACAACATCATAGCCACGCTCGCAACCATACAAATTGTGGAAATATGCATAAAAACCATTTTTGCTTTCGAGTTGTCCTGACTTCAGCAGAGTGTAAGGCGCCAGAATTACGCCTAAACCCCCTATGAGTCCACTTCCGTATCCAGGTTCCATCGCTGCCAGATCCATCCATGATATCTAATACCAACTCAGCCAGTTCTGCAGTTTCTCACATAAATATATATATATATATAATATATATATATATATATATATATATATATATATATATATATATATATATATATATATATATATATGTATGTATATATATATATATATAACGGAAAGGATCACAATTTTGCGCGTGATCAAGATATTCCTATGAGTCCACGGGGAAAATTAAACACGAAAAGTTCCCAAATGCACTGTCGTGTAATAATCACATCATCAGGGGAGACACAAGAGAGAAATATAACAGTCAGTTGATATACATCGAAGAGACGAAGCTAGGACGCCATTTGGTAAACATGTGATTGTCCAAAACATGTTTTGGACAATCACAAAGGCCCAGTCCTCTGTTCTTAACGCTACCTCGCTAACGCGGGTAATGGCGAATAGTTTAAAAGAAAGAAAAAAAGAATATTATATATATATATATATATATATATATATATATCATTAGGAGTACAGTCCTCTCAAAGAACTTCCCACTCCAAAGTTTTCCATTATTTCTTTGCTCCTAAAAGTAACACAGCCTAAGTACCACCTTGACCCTTTCTTAGAGAGGGGCTTTGAGGCAATTACAATTAAACAAACTTAAGTCCTCTGCCATCCTTTTCCGAACATATAAGAGCAAGAGAGACATATGGTGCGTGGTAGATGATGACTGGCCTGACCATCAGCAGCGGCACCTCAGGCTCCCAACGTCCTCCAACTCTTCCTTATCATTGATAACTAATTTCTTCATTGCATCACACCGCTGCATATCAACCACTCCTGCCAACACACCACTCGCTCATATACCTTACACAGTACACCTTCCATTCCTATTTCCTTCATCAGAAACATACGTCTCACCCTTCCATAAGTTCCTGTACTTCCCCTGCAACACCCACTCATTACCAACATCTCTCTGAGAATTATGACAATTATGAATTTCCATAATACACTCAAGCTGCTAACTTTCTCCGGATCCCTTACCTTCATTTACCTTATAACGACTATCAAGCTCTTTATGGCAATCTTGTGCACACGCACTCTCTGAAATAGTCTTACCAGCTCACACCAGTTTTCCACCAAAGTTTAACTTTAGTAATAATCACTTACACTAACTTTCCTGCCCTGTGCCTCCTCCAGTCAGGATATTAACTCTTGCACTGACCTTGTTTAGCTCCTGTATAGCTCCTCATTTAGACTCTATATAACCTTCTGAATAGTTTCTGTGCTGTTACTCTGTAACTGTAACTACTGCATAACTCCTGCACAGTTCACTATTACACCTGGATGTGTCCAGTCTAGTGTCTTTATAGTTCTACATAGCCTCTCCACAACAACTGCCCACGTAGTTATAACTCCTGTATAGCTCTTATACACCTGCTACATAACCTGGGTAGAGGTTACCAGTTCTCCTCAGGTAGCGTCTGGTCGGCGTCAGGACCCATGGTGGTGCTGGCTGGTCTTGTTGTTAATGGTCATTTGTCCGCAGTAGTGAGTGGTTGGTCATATCTGGATTGTCATTAGCTACTTATTCCTGTATTCTTGAAATGTTGAATGTGATCAGTTATTCATCTTGTACTGGGATTTAGTTCCTCAGTTGGTAGCTGGTAAGTGACTTTTTCAGTTGTAACTCGTATTTGCAGTTTAGTTTAGCACAAGTTTTGACCGAGATATTCCAGTGGATATTGATTTCAGATAGCTGCAAAAACTGGTCATTATCGAAGCCTAGAATTTAAAAAAAGGTGCTAAATCTAGGGGTGAGGGTTCCCTGGTAAAAAAGCTTCCTCTTTTATTTTTCCGTAGAAGAAAATTAAGGACTATTATGGCCCAGAAAAAGATGGGCTGCCTTAATGCGAAATTAAACAACAAACATGAACCGAATGACAAGATAAGATAATGCAAGACGTTAGGTGAATGAAAGGTATGATGGTCCCGTGATGCCAGGGATGGTGACATGTTTCAGGGGCTGCAAGAAATGAAGTAAACAAACAGACAGACATACAGACAGAAATTGGGACAACTTAAGTAATTATATTCTTATCAAAACACGACACGACAGGTTTGAATAAGACAAAGAAACAGATGAATACATACAAAAAGTTAGGGGAAACTCTGGGAGGGAAAGGTTATTTTTACATAATAATCAGACAAATAGAGCAAAGAATCGCTCACCACCCACCATCATAGAACTTAACAAACGCATTACATCTCATCGAAAACTATGGACAACGGCATAAAGGTTTTCAGCCCCTTTTATGATAGTGTATGGATAATCCCTGGACGACAATGACGAAATTATGACAAGCGAAGATCATGACGCATTAACTTGGTCATGAGAGGATTTACAACAAAAAACTAATATTGTTTACGGGGAATTCTACAAATGAATCTTTTTGGCTGGTGGCGATGTGTATTCTGGGTTGTATATTCATAGTAGTAACGTACAATATTTTCATCTTTCTTATCATTTTCGAGTTAGGAGAAAATCAGGTTAAATAACTCTCTCTCTCTCTCTCTCTCTCTCTCTCTCTCTCTCTCTCTCTCTCTCTCTCTCTCTCTCTCTCTCTCACACCACCTGCTGACCCGCTATAAAGAGATCTAGGACCAGACTTCTTCGTATGAATCAATGTTAAGATGAAGATTCTAAAACAATATGTATGGAGTTCTTATTCTTCTTACTCCAACGCTGCACACTGACACTCTTACCTTGTAATAGTTTTCCTAACAAGTAACATCTTCACCTTTCAGCAAACATCTCCCTATACTAATGAGAGATACTGATATTTTTTCTTTCATGTCAGACTCAATATGCAAAAGTATTGCATGTAGCGCCTGCACAAGATTAAAGGCTGATGGTTTTAGAGACGTTCCTGAAAAATATTGAGCATGAAAATAGATCAAAAACAAAACCAAAACTACAGAAAAAAAATGCATTGTCATGAAGTTGTATGTTTTACTTGTATAATGAAGATTCGTGCCACAGACGGAAGCCCCCAAACGTCCAGGACAAAGCCTTGAGTGGAACATAAACAAAGGCTACAGAAAGAGTTAAGAATTTCTTAATTCTATGTTTAGACCTTCCTTATGTTCCTCTCAAGACCTGGCCTGGTTCAGGACCACTATCTGTGGCTCTAGCCTTCGACATGCTAAAGATGTACAAGCATAAGACATTGTAAACAGTTTATATTGTCGTTTTTTCTGTAATTTTCAGTTCTGAATCGTTCACGCAGAGTTTCGTTCAGCATTTTTCAATGGCCTCTCTAAAATCATGTTTATATTCTTTTTACGTCTTACATGCAGAACTCCTACATAGTGAGAACATCATAAAAAAAACCATATATTTCATTAATACAGTAAAATGTTTGTTCTGTTATTATAGATGACATAACATGATATGATAATGTTTGATATACATAACACAAGCCATCGTTACAGTAATGATGCTAAGGGAGTATAATGACAGCTATCATCAGGTGATCGTAATCACCACAGGAACCACTATGATCACTCCTCTTTATAACCAACTACACCAAATGTGCACAAATCTGCGACAGAGGATGGGAAGTCGCGAGAACCTGCTGTTATAGTCATCTTTACCCCATTATACAACAACAACAACAACAACAAGATGAAAATGAATGGGTCGATCAACATGGCCTCATTAGCATCTGATTTCAGCTAACATCGAGAACGTGTAAGTTTGACCCGCACATTTTCCGAGAAATTTATGTTTCTGTCCTGCAGCCTGCCTGACGAGAGCCCCGCGCCATCTCTTGCCAACCAGGCGAACTGCCGTGTTGGTCTCTCTCTCTCTCTCTCTCTCTCTCTCTCTCTCTCTCTCTCTCTCTCTCTCTCTCTCTCTCTCTCTCTCTCTCTCTCTCCAGCTACACAAACCCGTCATTGTGCTGCGTGGTTTGAGCTGTATATATACTTTAATAGTCTCTGGGTAAGAGAGATATTGGCCAGGTGGTGTGAGCAAATGACGGGTAAACACAGCAGCTGGTGCACTGACATCAGATGTGAGTCTAGAGAGTTGATCTCTAAACCAGCGACGTCTGGCAGCACCAGCCAGCCACGCGGCACATGACCTCCCATGGCGGCCAGTCGAGCGAAGATCCGACCGAGGTCTTCCTCTACAAACTTGGACGAATGGAAAGAGGAATCAGACACCCAAGAACCAGCACCATCAAGTGGACATTGTGTGGGAACCTCAGAGTAAGACCAACAGGAGGCAGCTCAACTAGACGTGACCTCCTGATACAACCCTGGTAGTAGCACGTGACCAAGCAACGAGTGGTGCACCAGCAGCAGCAGCAGCCACACCACATCATCACACTACACATCATCACTCCGGACATGATGAGAATTAAAAGATCCTACACTGGACCATCCAAGGACTCGGCTACAAGATAGTCTTCTCCAAGAATATGTTATCAAGAACGTCACTAACATCGTTCTCATTCCAGAAACTGATCAAAATTATAAGTTCCATTTCTCGGGATTCCAACAGCACCACCAAGACTGGTGTCGAGGGTAGAACCATCATGGTAGCTTGTCAGGTTCATCATGATCAGGTATCGGGTCTGAGATAGCCAGCCACCTTAGTCGTTGGTCCTGTGTTCTAAACTTTATCTTCCACGATGTGACCCACACGAAGGTCAGACAAAAGTTGTTTAGGTGACTTCTACTGATCATGAATAACATGTCGGTGTCACTGATAGCCATAAGATGGGCACTGCGAGCGAGTTAGGTGTTGCATTGCTGACATACATTATCGTAGATGGGTGAACACTGACCCATGACCCTGGAGGTGACCCTTCCAAAATTCTGCTGGAGGTCACAGAACTGCAAGGTGTCCCCCATCACCTACCCTGCACTATGGAGACAGACCCACAGTGAGGTGCTCCCGTCACATACCCTGCACTAAGGACATCTGCTCCAAATACTGCGTTTCCATCACCAGGCCAACTACCTTCACTAAGCTATTGCAGCAATACCGAGCCGAGGTAATCCGATTACTACAGTGTCAGCTTCTGTGTGAGCGGCTACTGGCTGGAGACTCAGTAAGGCCCAGCGAGTCAGGAGTTACGGTCTGCGACAGTCGCTTGTCGTCACAATTTTCCAAGAATGTCACTGGTCGTCACCACTCCAGCAGTGGCAGTCACTGGTCGTTAAAACTTTCCATCAGTGACCTGTCGCTGGTAGTCGCAGCTTTCCAGCAGTGGCACTGGCTGGTCATCACAGTGTGACGATCATCCAAGAGGTCATTAAGTCAGCACCTGATCATATGAGGTGTCGTCGCACCAGTGATAATGATTTAAGGAAACAAAAATGGTCAATATCACGTTTTGCACCACTCCAACATGTCGAGGAACTGCAAGCCTGTTGACTCACACATACAAGATGATCCTGAGTCTAACGGATTACCTCAATTCAATATTGCCACATTAGGTTAGTTAAAGCAATTTGCATGACGATGATGGTGAAGATGAGGTATTGGAAGTGGAGGTCCTCAGAGGCCGAATACCAGATGGAGACCTACTGGAAGAGCTTCATGTGTATGATGGTGGGGTGTGGAAATGTATAATGGTGAAGTATGGTGGTGTGTATGATTGGGGTGTGGTGGAGATTCTCAGACGCCAAATACCTAATGGTGGCGTGCTGGAGGAGATTTTACCGCCTCTAGTGTGTAATGGGGGAGTGTAGTGATGCATGATGGGGGATGTGGTGATGTATAATGGTGGGGTGTGGTGATGTATAATGGGGGATGTGGTGATGTATAATGGTGGTGTGTGATGTGTAATGGCAAAGTCCGGTGTCAGCGTCAGTGTGAGAGTCACTTAGCTTACTAGTGTGGTGAGCCATCTTTCTATCTTAGATGATTTCCTCCTAATGAAATCTTTGAAGTATCTCTTGACTACAACTCTCGTGAACTCTTTTTTTGCTTTTCGTCGCTCTATCATCTTTTCATAATATAGACATCCATCTATGAACAAATATCCTTTGGTGTAAGAGCAACAGCAACGTAATATACGACGGGAGGAAGTTAGTCCCATCCGCTACTTGAGGACTACAGATCAGTGGTAACTGGGTACGAGTGATCCTCCTGGGTTGTGTGGCAGCAGGAGCGAGGTGAGTCCTTATCCCGGAGTGCTCCACCTGACAGGCAATGACCCTACAGTAACCCACGAATCAGTGGAATCACACTCATTATGACGGTACTGGTGTTATAAGGTTAAGTCTCACCCGTTGGTTCAGCCTCGTGCATAACTTCAATAACTATCGTGTGTTCGCTATGCTGTATTTAGCTTCATGATGCGTATGGGATTACAGGAGTAATCATGCCTAGTTTGGCTTACATGAACGGAAATTAAACTACACACAACACATCCTGCAAAACAGATGTTCTAATCCAAGTTATTATGAAACAAAACTGGATCAAAATTCAATTATACAACCTGAGTCATGTTAGTTTCTTTGGTTACCGTGGCCTTAAGACGGTCTTGAGGGTAACCAGCTGAGTGTTCTCTCTCCTGGTTTTACGACTTTAATATTTTGTTAAACTTTATGACAGTCTCTTGATATCCTTCCCCATCCTGCTACAGTGTGATCTACTCCCTAATCATATCACAGCCTTGCGATGTCCTTCCAAATCCGTTTAACAAACTTGTGGTTTCCTGTTTGATTTCCTCCTATGCAGATCTTTGAAAGTCTTGAGCTGTCTTAATCCCACTGAAAGTTTACCTCAACTTACGGTTTTCCGAGGTTATGTTGATACACAATGGTAATGATCCGTACTGCAGAATATCACCACAGTAGAAGTTCTATTTTAACCTTGCCAGGGTCTCAACCCTATCTACATACTAACCTACCTACGGCAACATTTGCATTTGGTTAGTCAAGTAAAGTATCGTGCTGAAAGAGAAATGTTTCGCAATCTTAGTTAAGATATGGTTTGCCTTAGTAATATCATTAGTAGGAACCATCAGCATGCAATGATTACACGTATAAACAGCGCTTGGTTGTCCAGTACTTTAAGATATTTGCATGAAGGTCAGGAATTGTTTTCGTCGTATCGATGTGATTTGCCTGGACGGTTGTCGTCGATGTAGCTGTGACCAAACATAAGGAACATAATTTTGATTTACTGCAGTCATCTCCGAGGCATTTGTTGTCAGCTGACCGACTAGGAGAGCGACGGTCGCCCAGATCTTTCCACACAGTTCGTCAGCCTGCTGACGATAACCGGAGAACTGGAGAAATCCTGACGATGTCTGGAACACTTCTCAATCGTAACCTTTGTATTCAGCAAGAAGTTTCGTCTCTTTTTTTCCATTTCTACTCTAGCCGAGGGAAACTGAGTTTTCTAAGTCAAATTCCTGTTCGTATAGTATAGGAAAATGTTTGGGGAAAACGATAGAAGCTGGCAAGTGTCAGATATCTCGCACATCCGGCTCTTATGGCTTTCAAGGAGCCTGACTTGTATTGAAAATAAACTATCGCCTTACTGATTATTGTCAGTGGTTCCCGGTCAGTCCTGTCGCTGTTGTTGTCACTGGTCCCCGGTCACTCCTGTCGCTGTTGTTGTCACTGGTCCCCGGTCAGTCCTGTCGCTGTTGTTGTCACTGGTCCCCGGTCACTCCTGTCGCTGTTGCTGTCACTGGTCCCCGGTCAGTCCTGTCGCTGTTGTTGTTACTGGTCCACCGGTCAGTCCTGCCGCTGGTGTTGGCACTGGTTTCCCTGGTCAGTCGTGTCGCTGGTGTTGTCACTGGTCCACCGGTCAGTCCTGCCGCTGGTGTTGGCACTGGTTTCCGGGTTAGTCATGTCGCTGTTGTTGGCACTGTTCCCCTGTCACTCTCCGTTCCTTCATCCTTCTCGTCCTTCCTCCGTCCTCCGCCTCATCCCGTTGCACCAATATTCGGACCGTACCAGGAGCTGAGCACCCACAGCGTCGTCCATCGCCTGCTGGGTACGTACCCTTGAGAGCCACCGTCTCAGAGTGAGGAAGATCCTCGTCTCACTCTGACCAGTTAGTGTGACACTCTTGTTACCCTCCTGGTCTTGTATCATATTAGTGCATTAAGCTCAGTCATGCTCCATGAATCTGAATGTCGTTTTAGACGATGTTCGCACCCGAGAGGCCAGTAATTCCGCCAGTCTGCACTAGTATTTGAAAGTACTCGGTGGGATCTGGGCTACAGCATAGAGCACATAGTTGATAATAACATGTTTGGTGGAACATGCTTGGTGGAGGAAGAGGGTGCTGTCAGGTCCTGACGTGTATACCAACCACCTGCAGGGTTCATCTTCCACCTCTCACCTACAACAATTGTACATGAGGCAATTGCAACGAATTCCATTTCACCCATCAGGCAGGGATCTTTATATCATAATATCGTCACCGCGATGGCCAGCTACTGAAAGTTATAAGAATTATTTATGACATAACATAAAAGGATTAAAAAGTATTCATCACTATATATGCTTGAACTAATTCCAGTGATTTTAGATTCTTGATAGTTTCACCATCATTTGTCAAACTAGTCACAAATTGACGTAAATTTGTGTCTGATAACACTCATCAACTATTATTGAGTTTTAGTTCGGAGGTGAATTTTCTTTCACGTTAGGTGATATGGCATATATATATATATATATATATATATATTTTTTTTTTTTTTTTTTTTCATACATATTCGCCTTATCCCGCGTTAGCGAGGTAGCGTTAAGAACAGAAGAGTGAGCCTTAGAGGGTAAATCCCCACTTGGCCCACCTCTCAGTTCCTTCTTTTGGAAAATTATAAACGGGAGGGGAGGATTTCCAGCCCCCCGCTCCCATATATATATATATATATATATATATATATATATATATATATATATATATATATATATATATACATATTATTGTGGATAGGGGAGAAAGACTACTTCCCACGTATTCCCTGCGTGTCGTAGAAGGCAACTAAAAGGGAAGGGAGCGGGGGGCTGGAAATCCTTCACACCCGCTTTTTTTTTTTTTTTTCCAAAAGAGGGAACAGAGAAGGGGGCCAGGTGAGGATGTTCCCTCAAAGGCCCAGTTCTTTGTTCTTAACGCTACCTCGCTAACGCTGTCTCCCGCGTTAGCAAGGTAGCGCAAGGAAACAGACGAAAGAATGGCCCAACCCACCCACATACGCATGTATATACATATACGTCCACACACGCAAATATACATACCTATACATCTCAACGTATACATATATTTACACACACAGACATATACATATATACACATGCACATAATTTATACTGTCTCCCTTTATTTATTCCCATCGCCACCTCGCCACACATGAAATAACAACCCCCTCCCCCCTCAAGTGTGCGAGGTAGCGCTAGGAAAAGATAACAAAGACCCCATTCGTTCACACTCAATCTCTAGCTGTCTTGTAACAATTCACTGAAAGCACAGCTCCCTTTCCACATCCAAGCTCCACAGAACTTTCCATGGTTTACCCCAGACGCTTCGCATGCCCTGGATCAATCCATTGACAGCAAGTCGACCCCGGTATACCACATCGTTCCAATTCTCTCCATTCCTTGCATGCCTTTCACCCTCCTGCATGTTCAGGCCCCGATCACTCAAAATCTTTTTCACTCCATCTTTCCACCTCCAATTTGGTCTCCCACTTCTCCTCGTTCCCTCCACCTCTGACACATATATCCTCTTGGTCAATCTTTCCTCACTCATTCTCTCCATGTGACCAAACCATTTCAAAACACCCTCTTCTGCTCTCTCAACCACACTCTTTTCATAATCATACATCTCTCTTACCCTATCATTACTTACTCGATCAAACCACCTCACACCACATATTGTCCTCAAACATCTCATTCCCAGCACATCCACCCTCCTGCGCACAACTCTATCCATAGCCCACGACTCGCAACCATACAACATTGTTGGAACCACTATTCCTTCAAACATACCCATTTTTGCTTTCCGAGATAATGTTCTCGACTTCCACACATTCTTCAAGGCTCCCAGAATTTTCGCCCCCTCCCCCACCCTATGATTCACTTCCGCTTCCTTGGTTCCATCCACTGCCAAATCCACTCCTAGATATCTAAAACACTTCACTTCCTCCAGTTTCTCTCCATTCAAACTTACCTCCCAATTGACTTGACCCTCAACCCTACTGTACCTAATAACCTTGCTCTTATTCACATTTACTCTTAACTTTCTTCTTTCACACACTCTACCAAACTCAGTCACCAGCTTCTGCAGTTTCTTACATGAATCAGCCACCAGCGCTGTATCATCAGTGAACAACTGACTCACTTCCCAAGCTCTCTCATCCACATCAGACTGCATACTTGCCCCTCTTTCCAAAACTCCCTAACAACCCCATCCATAAACAAATTAAACAACCATGGAGACATCACACACCCCTGCCGCAAACCTACATTCACTGAGAACCAATCACTTTCCTCTCTTCCTACACGTACACATGCCTTACATCCTCGATAAAAACTTTTCACTGCTTCTAGCAACTTGCCTTCCACACCATATATTCTTAATACCTTCCACAGAGCATCTCTATCAACTCTATCATATGCCTTCTCCAGATCCATAAATGCTACATACAAATCCATTTGCTTTTCTAAGTATTTCTCACATACATTCTTCAAGCAAACACCTGATCCACACATCCTCTACCACTTCTGAAACCACACTGCTCTTCCCAAATCTGATGCTCTGTACATGCCTTCACCCTCTCAACCAATACCCTCCCATATAATTTACCAGGAATACTCAACAAACTTATAGCTCTGTAATTTGAGCACTCACCTTTTCCCCTTTGCCTTTGTACAAAGGCACTACGCAAGCATTACGCCAATCCTCAGGCACCTCACCATGAGTCATACATACATTAATTAGATAACCTTACCAACCAGTCAACAATACAGTCACCCCCTTTTTTGATAAATTCCAATGCAATACCATCCAAACCCCCTGTCTTGCCGGCTTTCATCTTCCGCAAAGCTTTTATTACCTCTTCTCTGTTTACCAAATCATTTTCCCTAACCCTCTCACTTTGCACACCACCTCGACCAAAACACCCTATATCTGCCTCTCTATCATCAAACACATTCAACAAACCTTCAAAATACACAATCAACCTCCTTCTCACATCACCACTACTTGTTATCACCTCCCCATTAGCCCCCTTCACTGAAGTTCCCATTTGTTCCCTTGTCTTACGCACTTTATTTACCTCCTTCCAAAACATCTTTTTATTCTCCCTAAAATTTAATGATACTCTCTTACCCCAACTCTCATTTGCCCTCTTTTTCACCTCTTGCACCTTTCTCTTGACCTCCTGCCTCTTTCTTTTATACATCACCAACTCATTTGCATCATTCCCTCTCTTTTCTCTCACTAATAATCTAACTTCTTCATCCCACCACTCACTACCCTTTCTAATCTGCCCACCTCCAACGCTTCTCATGTCACAAGCACCTTTTGTGCAAGCCATCACTGCTTCCAGAGATACACCCCATTCCTCCCCCACTCCCCTTTCCTACTTTGTTCTCACTTTTTTCCATTTTGTACTCAGTCCCTCCTGGTACTTCCTCACAGTCTCCTTCCCAAGCTCACTTACTCTCACCACTCTCTTCACCCCAACATTCTCTCTTCTTTTCTGAAAACCTCTACAAATCTTCACCTTCGCCTCCACAAGATAATGATCAGACATCCCTCCAGTTGCACCTCTCAGCACATTAACATCCAAAAGTCTCTCTTTCGCGCGCCTATCAATTAAAACGTAATCAAATAACGCTCTCTGGCCATCTCTCAAACTCACATACGTATACTCATGTATATCTCTCTTTTTCAACCAGGTATTCCCAATCACCAGTCCTTTTTCAGCACATAAATCTACAAGCTCTTCACCATTTCCATTTACAACACTGAACACCCCATGTATACCAATTATTTCCTCAACTGCCACATTACTCGCCTTTGCATTCAAATTACCCATCACTATAACCCGGTCTCGTGCATCAAAACCACTAACACACTCATTCAGCTGCTCCCAAAACACTTGCCTCTCATGATCTTTCTTCTCTTGCCCAGGTGCATATGCACCAATAATCACCCATCTCTCTCCATCAACTTTCAGTTTTACCCATATCAATCTAGAGTTTACTTGCTTACACTCTATCACATACTCCCACAACTGTTTCAGGAGTAGTGCTACTCCTTCCCTTGCTCTTGTCCTCTCACTAACCCCTGACTTTACTCTCAAGACATTCCCAAACCACTCTTTCCCTTTACCCTTGAGCTTCGTTTCACTCAGAGCCAAAACATCCAGGTTCCTTTCTTCAAACATACTATCTATCTCTCCTTTTTCTCATCTTGGTTACATCCACACACATTTAGAGACCCCAATCTGAGCCTTCGAGGAGGATGAGCACTCCCCGCGTGACTCCTTCTTCTGTTTCCCCTTTTAGAAAGTTGAAATACAAGGAGGGGAGGGTTTCTAGCCCCCCGCTCCCGTCCCCTTTAGTCACCTTCTACGACACGCGAGGAATGCGTGGGAAGTATTCTTTCTCCCCTATCCCCAGGGATATATATATATATATATATATATATATATATATATATATATATATATATATATATATATATATATATATATATACACGAACAAAGCGCATATGAACGCGCACCTTCATAGAACATATAAACCTCCAACAGCCAGGAACGAACCCGGGACCCCTGTGCTACAGGCGGGAGCGCTACCGCTAGGCTATGATGGCCCCTAATAGGGAAATGACTATTCGAATACTATGCACTCGAATACCCCTCGACTCACGTTGGTGAGCAACGGGGTCTACAACGGTCTTTTCCCGTCAGGCTCACACAGCCAGCAGATAGCATTTTACCGAACCTAACTGTACAACGCGGAGGTATATGAATAGCACTTCCGCCTGTTACATAGGGGTCCCGGGTTCGATCTTGGCTGTTGGAGGTTTGTATGTTCTATGAAGGTGTGCAAAGTTGTCATACTTTCCAAACTATATATATATATATATATATATATATATATATATATATATATATATATATATATATATATATTTTTTTTTTTTTTTTTTTTTTTTTTTATACTTTGTCGCTGTCTCCCGCGTTTGCGAGGTAGCGCAAGGAAACAGACGAAAGAAATGGCCCAACCCCCCCCATACACATGTACATACACACGTCCACACACGCAAATATACATACCTACACAGCTTTCCATGGTTTACCCCAGACGCTTCACATGCCTTGATTCACTCCACTGACAGCACGTCAACCCCTGTATACCACATCGCTCCAATTCACTCTATTCCTTGCCCTCCTTTCACCCTCCTGCATGTTCAGGCCCCGATCACACAAAATCTTTTTCACTCCATCTTTCCACCTCCAATTTGGTCTCCCTCTTCTCCTCGTTCCCTCCACCTCCGACACATATATCCTCTTGGTCAATCTTTCCTCACTCATTCTCTCCATGTGCCCAAACCATTTCAAAACACCCTCTTCTGCTCTCTCAACCACGCTCTTTTTATTTCCACACATCTCTCTTACCCTTACGTTACTTACTCGATCAAACCACCTCACACCACACATTGTCCTCAAACATCTCATTTCCAGCACATCCATCCTCCTGCGCACAACTCTATCCATAGCCCACGCCTCGCAACCATACAACATTGTTGGAACCACTATTCCTTCAAACATACCCATTTTTGCTTTCCGAGATAATGTTCTCGACTTCCACACATTTTTCAAGGCTCCCAAAATTTTCGCCCCCTCCCCCACCCTATGATCCACTTCCGCTTCCATGGTTCCATCCGCTGACAGATCCACTCCCAGATATCTAAAACACTTCACTTCCTCCAGTTTTTCTCCATTCAAACTCACCTCCCAATTGACTTGACCCTCAACCCTACTGTACCTAATAACCTTGCTCTTATTCACATTTACTCTTAACTTTCTTCTTCCACACACTTTACCAAACTCAGTCACCAGCTTCTGCAGTTTCTCACATGAATCAGCCACCAGCGCTGTATCATCAGCGAACAACAACTGACTCACTTCCCAAGTTCTCTCATCCCCAACAGACTTCATACTTGCCCCTCTTTCCAGGACTCTTGCATTTACCTCCCTAACAACCCCATCCATAAACAAATTAAACAACCATGGAGACATCACACACCCCTGCCGCAAACCTACATTCACTGAGAACCAATCACTTTCCTCTCTTCCTACACGTACACATGCCTTACATCCTCGATAAAAACTTTTCACTGCTTCTAACAACTTGCCTCCCACACCATATATTCTTAATACCTTCCACAGAGCATCTCTATCAACTCTATCATATGCCTTCTCCAGATCCATAAATGCTACATACAAATCCATTTGCTTTTCTAAGTATTTCTCACATACATTCTTCAAAGCAAACACCTGATCCACACATCCTCTACCACTTCTGAAACCGCACTGCTCTTCCCCAATCTGATGCTCTGTACATGCCTTCACCCTCTCAATCAATACCCTCCCATATAATTTACCAGGAATACTCAACAAACTTAGGTAATTGATAGCACTTCCCTTAATTCCCCGTTTGCTATTGTTACAAAGTGGCAAGTATGCAACTTTCCAACTTTCCAAATATAAGTAAATCACTATATATCAATAATATAATTAATATATATCATTACTAAACATCAAAATACAAGTAAACTCCCTTTTTTTAAACTAATTCCCGCATTACCATACAAAACAGCTGCCTTGAGCGGATACCTCTACCTGCCAAAGTTTTGTTCCTCTTCTCTGAATTTACCGAAATCATTTCACCCACCGCTCCCCCTTTGCACACTCACGACACGTAAAACGAAACCTCTTATATCCATGCCCACGTGTCATCATACAATTAAAAACTATCAAAATTAATATATCATTCATATTTTATATACCACTACTTGTTTTATATATCCATTTTAACCTTTTCATAAGTTCATTTGATACTTCATTTGTCTACTATTATATTTATACTATTCAAAAACATCTTTTATATCTCTATTAAAATTATACTAATATTCATATAACCAACATTAATAATATATATATATATATATATATATATATATATATATATATAATATATTATATAATATATATATAATATATATATATATAATATATTATATATATTTTATATATATATATTATATAATATATATATAAATATAATTCTCCAAGAGTCCACGGGGAAAATGAAACACATAGTCCAAGTCATTTCGGTAATAATCACTCACAGGGAACACCAGAGAGAATATAACGTCAGGAGATACAACGAAGAGACGTAGCTAGGACACCCCCCCCCCCCACACACACACACACTGAACTGAGCCAGGTATCCATTTTATCGACTAAACCTTAAGGGTGGATGAACAGCTGGGTTGACTGCAGACCGAATGTCCCAACCAAGGTTCAGACCTATGCACTCTACCCTGGGCGGTCCGTAAATGCGTCACAGTTAGGAAAGCAAACCGCTACACTGCGGATATTACTCTGAATTTTGGGACGCTAATAGACCATGAAAACGCTCTGTTGGCTACGGTTCCCACGAAAATTCATTATCTTACGTTTTCTGTTTATCACACACTCACTATACTGTTTGCCCTGGTACCTTTTCTCTATCGACGGGATGTCTTGATGGAAACGTCCGCCGCGTTCATCGCTCATTGAGCTGTAGTTACCCAGAAAAAAGGAAGAAATCCAGGTTAGGTTAGGTTAGGTTAGTTAGAACCGAGGAAATGTATCTTTAAAGGCATAATGCAGCACATATGTTCAGAGAATGAATATAAGTTTGTTACAAATTCCTTGTAGTTGTCAGTCTGGATCTTTCCCAGAAAGTTGGTTGCACTCTACGCTGTCGTCACATCACCACTGAGGATTCGGTCAAACTGCTCATCTGTAAAGAGCTCGCGGATCTGTGGACCAACAAAAACAACCCACATGATTTTCGCCTTACTGAAACTTGGGAATTCCTCACCAAGGTACATAAACGCTGGCCCAGTTTTATCCACAGTCTTAGCGAAGTTCTTCATGAGGCGCAGTCTGATGTGCAGAGGCGGTAGCAAAATCTTGCTGGATTCTACCAGCGGTAGATGTTGTACGGTCTTTGTTCCTGGTTCCAGTGACTTGTTATGGAAAGTCTTTGCTCGACTGTCTCATTCACATACAACATAACTTCGTGTAGTCCTGCAAAATAGCAGCAACCTTCAAGTCGTCATAAAACTGCCATTGGCATTTCTTGTAGTTTTTGCAGGTTCATTGATACTTTAAGTCATATCATTCCTTCATATGGACTGCATGAACAACTAAAATTGACGGCAACTCGTTGCTATCGTGCAGTAGAACAGCTTTTAAGCTCAACTTTGACGAGTGTATGAACAATCTCCACTCGCCAGAGTTATGATTGATGCTGAGGGATGCCATCAGAAGAAGAGGCAACCACTCATCTAGCGGGCGCGATACACAGACACCGTCACATTTTCATCAAGAAGGTTCCACCGCCGCAGTCTCGAGCCCAACAGTTCTAACTTACTCTTCGTTAGTTCCAAATCCCTGATGAGGTCGCCTAATTCATTCTGCGTGATCCTATGTGGTTCAGCAGACGTCACGTTAAGTGGGAAATCAGGATCTCTTGATGATGATAATGGCTCACATGTTTCACAAATGTCGTCATCTTGCTCGTCCTCCGACTCCAGTGAAGATGAGTCTAGGGCTTCCAAAACTAGAGATCCTTCACCATGGGACCCCGTGGGCATGGTAGATGGTATATTCGGATAGGCTAAGGTCCACTTTATCTTCCTGGAAATGCCTTACCGGACTGGAGGTGCCAGGTAGAAGTAACAATCACAGACATGATCTGTCGGCTCCCTCCGCACCATGGGCACGCCAAAAGGCATCGACCGCCTTTTGTTGATTCAACAAGTTACGAGGGTTTGTTTCACAAGCAGGGTAGCACATGCGTGAGACCCGTCTCTTGGTCATCAGTCTTACAGCCAAAGTAAAGATTTCTGTGATGTAAAACCTTACCTACCCACAAACATAAAATCTATTGCACTGTTCACGCACTTATGAGGCATCCTTGCTGACATTCGGCAAAGGAATCACTCAACAGTCAGTCACACACGGTCCTTCACACAACCGGAGCAGTACATTTCAGCAGGATGATACAACCCAGCACACGTCAGACACGGTACTGCAAGAAACAGCAAGTATTGTGTTGTACTGTACTGTATTTGTAATTGGCTTGCAGTCTGATTACAATACTTTGGCCATCGCCATCCTGGATACAGTTTTAGGAACACAAAAGGACAACTGCATGACAAGACATGTCGGAGTATAAAAAGAAATTAATTTTAAGAAACGAGCACGACACGTGTGTACTGGGAACCTCGTAAAAGGAATTGATAAGCAACAAGTAGAGTGATGCAGTACGAAGGTGCTAATTGCATCATCCACTTCCCGCGCTCAGGGTTGGCACATCTTGCCTCAAAGCCGCACAGCGCCAAATCCAGTGTAGCTCATACATAGTGGGACGCACACTTCATACATCATAGTTGCACGAAATGTATATCTCCTCCTTACAGTAGCCTTTCAAGTTGTTGTGTGCTGCTGCAGGAAGCTGGAAATAATTTCATCATCGTCACCAGAGAAGTTTCTTCGTTGATATTTTGTTTTTATGTCACGTCTTAAAGTTATTTTCTCATTGTGTTAATCTTGATTTACATCTTTGCTGCAAGTAAACCCTGTAAGAGTTAAGTTACTCTTTCTTTTTCTTGTGTTGTGAACGTAGCTTGGTGTACATCTTTGATAGGATCTCTGCCATCTCACCTTCCTCTGAGTAATCTCTACTATCTCACCTTCCTCGGAATTATCTCCACTATCTCACTTTTCTCGGGATGATCTCTACTATCTTGCCTTTCCGAGATGATCTCTGCAATGTTACCCACCTGCAAGTTCTTCTCTTTCATCTTCTCTCACAAGTCTGCTATCTGTAATTTTACTTTGAACTATGACCATCATGTTACCCAAATCTCATATCATCAATCTCTCTCTCTCTCTCTCTCTCTCTCTCTATATATATATATATATATATATATATATATATATATATATATATATATATATATATATATATATATATATATACATTTTTTTTTTTTTTTTTTTTTTTTTTGCTGTCTCCCGCGTTTGCGAGGTAGCGCAAGGAAACAGACGAAAGAAATGGCCCAACCCACCCCCATACACATGCCTTGATTCAATCCACTGACAGCACGTCAACCCCGGTATACCACATCGCTCCAATTCACTCTATTCTTTGCCCTCCTTTCACCCTCCTGCATGTTCAGGCCCCGATCACACAAAATCTTTTTCACTCCATCTTTCCACCTCCAATTTGGTCTCCCTCTTCTCCTCGTTCCTTCCACCTCCGACACATATATCCTCTTGGTCAATCTTTCCTCACTCATTCTCTCCATGTGACCAAACCACTTCAAAACACCCTCTTCTGCTCTCTCAACCACGCTCTTTTTATTTCCACACATCTCTCTTACCCTTACGTTACTTACTCGATCAAACCACCTCACACCACACATTGTCCTCAAACATCTTATTTCCAGCACATCCATCCTCCTGCGCACAACTCTATCCATAGTCCACGCCTCGCAACCATACAACATTGTTGGAACCACTATTCCTTCAAACATACCCATATATATATATATATATATATATATATATATATATATATATATATATATATATATATATATATATATATATATATATATATTTATTTATATATATAAGATTTTATAGATATATCAATAGCAAGAATCATATTATAAAGAATGGAGGAAGACCTTTAGTAAACGTAGATGGGTAACCCGTTGTGGATAAAAAAAAATGTATAGCAACAACCCAGAGCTCTATTTTCAGTTCCGTGATACGAATTCTAAGACAGTGACAGACAGATACTAACATAGCAAATTTGAAGACAACTAAAAGTCCAGGTCCAGACCGTATGTATCCATGACTGACGAAAACCGTCAAGTATAAAGTTACCAAACCATTAACCTAGGTTTTCAATGAATTTCTCCGCCATTGAATAGTACCGCAGGTCTTGAAACTGGCAGGCATTACTTTTATATAAAAACAGAAAACCGTGAAATACCGAACATTTACCATCCTATTAGACTCACATCAAGTATATGTAAACTTCCGGAGTCGATTATGGGAGACGAAATCCTAGCTTGCCTAACAAACCTCCTTGAATTCTATCGTAGATTATCCAATACCCACAACATGACTACGACAATAGATATTGTATTTCTGGACTTCAAAAAGTATTCGAGAAAGTTCCCCGCGATAAGTGATGCATAAAGTCAGGGTCTTCATGGAATGATAGTTGCATACGAAACTGGATAGAAACTTCGTTACGTAATAGACAGCCAACTCATAATGAAAGGTGACCCATCACTGTGTTCACCCGTTATTAGTGTGGTTTGCCAGGAGGTACGTCCCTGGGACCCATACTTTTCATCGTTAATATTAATGATATAAATATCCAGATGACACAAAGATCAGCAAAGCATTATAAACATGAAGAAGCTATGGAGTGATTACAAGGATATCTAGGTAAAATATCTGAATGGTCTACAAAGTGGCAAAACCCTTTTTGCACCAATGAATGTCAGCTGGTAGGCGTAGGAAACCTCAACAAGAAATTTGGTCATGGAATAATGAGCGTAAAAGATAAAGGACGGCCCTTGTGTGGGGTTACTAGGGGTCAGTTTCTCCAACAACATCAAATTCTCCTAACATTGCAACGAAGCTGCCAAGAAACCAAATAAGATGTTAGGATTTATTAACAGACCATTAACAAGGATGTGGTATTGCCACTATGATTTTGAGAGACCTAAACCCCACCGCATAGAATAAGCTCCCAGAACATGTTGTTCAAAGCATCGCCGTTAATATCTTCAAAATTGGTCTTGGTCGTCACCTGTCGCCCTCTGCTATTGTATAATTCTTTTAGCCAGTCATCAGAATCTAGTGGTGGTATATCATGCTATTTTTTTCTCAACTGTTGATCTTGCTTTAGCCATGCTGCATTAAGGTATCAAGTCAACATGCACAAACCCGCATCGTCTGCTATAAGGGAACAAGAAGGAATGGTTGTATCGTCCTTCCACTTCAGGGGTAATAAAAAAAATCTTACACAGTAGACCCGCATGATATTTTTCTGCCTCTTTCCAGGCCGGCGTGTGGCGGAGGGAGTGGAGGATGGGGAGAGAGCCTTTGCTCTGCTCCCCTTTTCTATATTGTTTTTAAAAGGAATGGAGCTTTCTTCAGCCAGACCACCTCTCCTGGACCTTGTGTCTATGTGGTCTCTCTCTCTCTCTCTCTCTCTCTCTCTCTCTCTCTCTCTCTCTCTCTCTCTCTCTCTCTCTCTCTCTCTCTCTCTCTCTCTACTCTTTGCTCTCACTGTTCCCCTCAGTCTTGCCTTCTTCTTAACTGGGTTCCTTTCCTATTCTTCCAACTTCCTTCCAACATACCCTTCATCTCTCTTCCTTCCCCCCTTCCAATTTTCTCACTACTCCTACACTCACCTCACACTACTCCTTCCTTGTTCACTGTTAGCATCTCTTTCTTCCATTTAGACCATCCCTGTTTCCAGATTCTCAGGCCCCGCTGTACCCAGCTCATGTGTACCATGCACGTCACTGGCATCTACATGCTCACAGCACCAGCCACTGACGCCTATATGTTCCTTGTATCACCCACTGACGCCTATGTTCCCTGTATCACCTACTGTTACCTATATGTTCCTTGTATCACCCACTGATACCTATATGTTCCTTGTATCACCTACTGATACCTATATGCTCTCTGTATCACCCACTGATACCTATACGTTCCCTGTACCGCCCACTGACACTTATATGTTCCCTGTATCACCCACTGACACTTGTGTGTTCCTTGGACAGAAATTTATCCTATGACAGCTGGCTAAACGACTTAAATCTATCGAGCTTAAAAAAGAGAGGTTAAGAAGACATTTAATAAAGGCTTTCACAATCACCATCGGCTTTGATCAACTCGATCTAACAAGATGCTTAAGGCTAGATTTGTCTGACGTCACCTGGTTAAAAATTTGTGGGCAAGTGTTTTACATCGAATGTTACGAAGTGATTACTTGTTCACCAGGACTTTCAACACTTGGGTTATTCATTCACCAGTTAGAAGAGTTGAAAGAAGCAACAATAATACATTTAAGAGACGAATTGAGAAACACCGCTTGAACGCAACGATTGCCCTACTTACATGTAGAAAAGGTTACCAGAATCATCTGTACATGCGCTACTCTACCCTCACAACACTATACTGAGTTTCTGACTTCCATTAACGGCCTCGAAAGACGTAGTGGTTTCTTATCGTTCGAATTTCTCGGTATTGAATTCATTCTCATTTTTATCAGCCGCTGACACATAGGTGTTATCTCTACATCAGCCATTGACGCATTTGGCCTCCAAGCATCATCCAGTGATACAGGTGTTTCCTGTATCCATCATTCACTACATCAGTCGTTGGGTTCCAGATGTTTCCTGCACTATCTGCTCACATTATATATTCCTTTATCCAAACTTCAGTTTGGTGCACCTTCCCTGCCACAATCCATGATGCATTACATGCATCTGCCTCTGCATGTATGTTCTTCCTACATCAATCACCTGTACAGCTGTATGTGTTATCTACATCAGTCAATTACTGTTAACTACATCAGCATTAGTTTCTACTTCAACATCACACATATAACAGTCCCCTGCACCAGCCACTAGCCTATATGTGTTGCTTGCACGGGCCACTAGCACATATCTGTACTCTCGAGCCATTCACCCGTATTGTGTGTTCAGTGTACCAGCTCGTCACACACACACGGTTTTTTTCTGTATCTACAACTCAAATAAACAGACAGGCAAACAGACAGACGGACAGCCACGAAAACATACACAGTGGTTCCTGTGTCACCCCTAACAATAAAGGGAAGACCTGCACTGCCAACAACAGCTCCAGAGTGTTGTGTACAACTGCTGCTGTGGTGGGAACAGCTGCTGCTGCTAGTGTGGATCTTCCCTTTATGGTGATGGAAGCGGGAGGTTGACTTGGTGCGTGGTGCAATGGTAACTTTTAGTATAGTGTTGGTGGTGGTGATAGTGGTGTTCCTGGTGGTGGTGATAGTGGTGCACCTAGTTTTGGTGATAGTGATGCTTCTCGTGGTGGTGATAGTGGTGTCTGTGGTGCAGAAGATAATAAAACTGGTGGTAACACAGTAACTATGTTGTGGTGGTGACGCATGGTGACAGTGACGTTGTGACAGGTGTTGACAGTGATGGCAGTAGTAGCGGTGATACTTGTACTGATATGTAGTGATAGTGATAGTACAAGAGGTGATGGTGAGGTTTATAGTGCTAGATGGTGATAGTGATGGTAGTAGTAATCATAGTGATGATGGCTGTAAAACTGTGTTGGTTGAGACAGTGGTAGTAAAGGTGGTGGTAGGGAGGCTATCACACCCGACTGCCGCGCCCTGGAGCCGGCCATATCCTGGTGCACCTCGCTACACTCGGCCGTCAGTCCCCAGCCTGGACGTGGACCACCACCGCCGGGGTTGCTGGCAGAAGTGTGTGAAAACATGGCAAGGGTGAAGGAACGTTGACCTTGGCACACCCGGTTATTGCTCTAGATGAAGCTGGAGTTGGTGGGAGTAGGGGAGTGTTGGAGAGATGGTGATAGTGAGGGGTAAGGGAGGAGGAATGTGAGGCAGGAAGGAAGGATGGAATATAGTGAGGGAGTAATAATGGAACGAGGGATGAAGTGCTTGAGGAAAGGAAGAGAGAATAGGAGGAACATCCAACATAATGTCTCAGTGTATCGAGGTATCAGCCATACCTGGAGCAGCCAGCCACCAGGGGTTAAGCAGTAACGTGTCGAGCCATGTTAGAGGACCTCACTGCTGACGTGGTGAGGCGGCAGTGACGCTTCTGTACACTGTGTACATGTTGGTGTCATCGTGGGTGTTGCAGACTGGCGGAAGTAAGTGTCATATTGGTATGATGGGCCGATCATGGTGTGTAGCTACTGAATGAGGTACAGTTAGTGGCACGACTGACGAATATAGGTGTCACTTTAGGTCCGGGGAAGAATGTAGGGGCGTACGTATTACCAGGAATAGTTGAAAGAGGTGTTATCTCAGGTGATAGGATGATTTTGGATCGCAATTAGAGTCAGTAGCAGTGGAAATAGGCAGCCATCTTGGATGCTGGTAAGAAAGTCCGTGAGGGTATAATCAGTGCCAGGGGTTTCAACCATCTGGCCTGGAGAGATCCCGAAAGTTTCTCTGACTAAGAAAGGTTTATGCTTAACGTGTTTCATGTTGTTAATTGGCTGTTTAATATGCAGCTGAATCTCACACTAAACATGCGATGAAATTTTGATGAATGAAGGGTCAGAAAGTGTTGAATAATGGGGAAATGGTGACCGGCTCCACTGACCATCAGGGTCGGAAAGTGTTGAATAATGGAGGGGTTAAGAACAGCTCCACAGATCATCAGACTCTGTAGGTGCTGAGTATTGGCGAGGTTGTGACCACCTCCCAGGAACATCAGTCACAAGATCATTCTTTCCCAGTGGAACGTAGAATGTTGGGTGGAACTCTGGCTTATGAAGAGGCTGGGTTGATGCTGGCTCTTGTGGTGTAATCCCATTGATGATATTTCATCCTACAACAACGGATATAGAGATATATATATATATATATATATATATATATATATATATATATATATATATATATATATATATACATATATATATATAGATAGATAGATGGATAGATAGATAGATAGATAGATAGACAGATAGAGAGAGAGAGAGAGAGAGAGAGAGAGAGAGAGAGAGAGAGAGAGAGAGAGAGACCCTCTTTTTATGATTTTTCACGACCGATTGGTTTATCAAAATAACTTAATGTCTCATTTCTACGGAATATGGAATTATTACATAAAAGTCACAGGTACATTTGCAACGTTCCTGGTTGTCATGGTGGCGAACGATCCACTCCTACCAGAGATTTACAAACTCCAAATAAATGTTCGTCCAATATGGTTTCTCTCATGTCGGTCAAAAAATACTAGTGAAGTGAAGCGGGTATACTGGATATGCCGCCAACTGATGTTATCAACAGAATGGAGGGAAATGTATTTGTTTGTTTTTAAACAACGAGATGTGACCCTCCCGCCCTTGATGTTCACCCGAGAGCAGAATATGTCCCGAAATATAATGGTGTTTGCTTCATAAAGATCCTCCTCCGTCTTAGGGCGACAGTCTGCACGGTATTGAAATATTCGGTGCTCGCGTGCGAGTGTATACGTTCGTATGTGAAGTCAGGTGTCATTAAGGACAGGTTCGTATCTGTTTGTCCCATTCTGGTTTCAGTGATATATCAACCCAGCTGTTCATCCACCCCTGGCTCAGGCTAGGGTGTATATATATATATATATATATATATATATATATATATATATATATATATATATATATATATATATATACCCTATATATATATATATATATATATATATATATATATATATACCCTATATATATATATATATATATATATATATACCCTATATATATATATATATATATAGCGACAATGGGATGGCCTTGATTAGGGGCTCAGTTGCCCGTATCGCCTCAGCTAACATCAGAAAAATAAATGTATTCTCCTAGCAAGGTGGGCAACACAAAAACCTGGCTAGATATCACTTCACAAATACACTAATCCTCCACTACTACATCACACACAGATCCTCTCAACGAAAAACATCTCACCCGTAGTACGTCACCAATATCCAATTCACCAGCAACACAACAATCGCCCAACATGCTCAAATACTCAAACATTTCCAGTATCTGTTGAAGTTCACAATCGTAAAACTCATTAACAACAGAAGCGGCGAAGTTTTGAATTGTTTCTGAGCTAATTGACACCAACCAAATTGTTCTGCAGTAATCCTCTTTTTTTGTGTTACTGATTACTTTCTGCCTCTGCTGAGATGAGAACAGCATAACGTTGTGCTGGCAGTGAACATAAAGGCCTGCGCAGCTGCGAGGCAATTAAACAGATCCTCAGCAGCAATGTTAGAGTCACAAGGAACCCCAGATCTGCTGATAACTGAGGAACGAACCCTAAACGCTGGCTCCAGCTGGACTATTCCTTCAGCAGTGCTAGAGCCACAACAGACTTCACACTGACCATGGAAGCTGCTCCAGCAAAGCTGTCTAACAGACCTCCTCCTCCTCCAGCAGTGCTGGAGTCACCAGAATCTTTTAAAGCCACCATTGACACATCCCTCTGTGTACTGCCATTATTTGCTGTTATGATAAACAGTTGTCATTTCTACTTGTAATGGTAAATGTTTTGGATATATGTGACTCTGTCAGTAAGTGTAGGTGATTTTATTAGTGCGATAAATGTAAGTGTAAAATGATTAGCGCGTGCAATAGATTTTGGATGAAAAATTTGTTGGAGGAATGGTTAACAGGAATGGTTAACGGGTAAGAATTTTTTGAGTGAGTAAGTTGGTGGATGAGATGGTTCGTGGGTGAGCAACGTTTTGACTGAACAAGTCTATAGGTGAAGTGACTGGATATCACACAGTCTCTTAGATTGCAACATATTTTCCACCACCATGGCACAGTCTCTCGTAGTGTTCTCCCTCACAGTGACAAATCAAGTAAGCAGACATTTGATATATCGGCCGTGGAATTAGCGTCAGGATATTGTACCAAGTGTGCCAGTTCAAATGTTGAATATCTGGACTTGTCAAGATAATTATCTTTTCATACTTGATCGCCATTACCAGACATTTATATATAACGTATGTGGAATTAGAGTCAGGATCTTGTAGCAAGTGTGACACTTAAAAAGTTGGATATTTTAGACTGGTCAAGAGCTTTTTTTTTCAATACTTAATCACCGTTTCCCGCGTCAGCGAGGGGGCGCCAGGAACAAACCAGAAAAGGCTCAAAGCTATTACCTAACACTCATGTGTAATGCACCGAAGCCACAACTCCCTATCCACAGATAAGCTACCCCCATCCCCCTCCAAGACCTTCTCATAGCCACTTCATACACTTTGGTTTAGTCCACTGACAGCACGTTGACAACTGTACACCACATCGTTCTAATTCACTGCATCATTTACACACTACTTCCTGCATGTTCAGGCGCCGATCACCCAAAATATTTTTCAATCCATTATTCCATCTCGAATTTGGTCTCCCGCTTCTCCTTGTCCCATCCACTCTGACACATGTCCTCCGTGTCAACCTCTCCTCACTCATTCTCTCCATGTGACCAAACCATTTCAACACACCCTCTTCTGCTCTCTCATCCATACTCTTTTTTTCACCATACATCTCTCTTACCTTATCATTACCTACTCGATCAACCATCTCACACAACATATTGTCCTTAAACATTTCATTTCCAACACGTCCACTCTCTTCCACACATCCTCATCTGTACCCATGCCTCGCATCAATGCAATATTGTTGGGACTACTATATCTTAAATCATACCCATTTTCGCCTCCAAGATAATGTCCCCTTATTTCACAAAATACTCAATGCTCCCAGAACTTTAACCCCACCACCATCTTATAGCTCACATCCTCTCCCATGTTTCCATTTGCTGCCACGTCCGTTCTCACGTATCTAAAACACTTCACTACTTACATTTTTTCTATATTCAAGCTCACACTCCAACTAACTTGTCCCTGTACCCTGCTAAACATAACCTTGCTTTTGTTCGTATTTACATTCAACTTCTACTTTCACATTTTCTCCCAAATTCAGTCACCAACTACTTTAGTTTCTCACACGAATTTGCCAGCAGTATATTGTGTCGTCAGCAAAAAACACCTGCCTCTCAGAATCTCTCATTCTCTACAGACTGCATAGTCACTCCTCTCACTAGGACCCTTGCATTAACCTCCCCACCACCCCATCCATAAACAAATTAAGCGGTCGTGGTGATATCACATAGCGCTGCTGCAGACCATCTTTCATTTGGAACCACTTACACTCCTCTCCTACGACTCGCACACACGCCATATACCCTTGCTATAAAATTCTCACTGTTACCAGCAGTTTTCTTCCCACTCCATATATTCTCAAAACATTTCACAAGGCATTTCGATAATCCTTGTCATATGCTTTCTCCAGATCCATAAGTGCCACATGAAAATGCTTGTTTCTCTAAGTATTTCTTAAACATATTCTTGAAAGCAAACACCTGATCCACACACCCTCTACTACCAATGAAACCACAGTGTTCCCCCCCAGTCTGATCCTCTGTACATGCTTTCAACCTCTCATACACTAGTCTACCATACAGCTTGCCAGGTACACTCAACAAACTCATACCGCTGTGATTTGAGCACTCACCTTGATCTCTCATTCCTCTATACAGTGGGACTATACAAGCATTCCGCCAATTACAAGGCACCTCACCATGTTCCACACGTACAGTGAAAACCCTCACAAACCAGTCAACAACACCGTCACTTCCTTTCTCAAGAAATTCAACTGCAATATCATCCACTCCAGCCGCCTTGCCACATTTCATATTATGCAAGGCCTTCAGAAAACCTCTCTCCATTGTTTTTTCACTTTGCATACCACCCTAACCTAACCACCCTATATCTGCCACTCTGTCATAAAAAACAGTTAACAGTCCTGCAAAACACTTATCCCATGTCGTCCTCACTTCACTACCTCTTGCAACTTTCCCATTTGTCCCCATCACTGATGTCCCCATTTGTTCTTTTGTTCTTTCCCACGCTATCAACCTCCTTCAAAAACATCATCATATTTCCCTGATGTTTACCGATACTTTCTGACCTTAACTCTCTTTTGTTCTTTACAACCCCTGCACCTTCCTCTTGACCTCGGTCGCTTTCTCTTATACATCTCTCCATCATCTGTACCTCTTCCCTGTAAGTTCCGCCCATATGCCTCTTATCTCTCTTTCACAAACAACGTTGCTTAGTCATCCCGACACTCACTACTCTTCCTAATCAGCCCGCCTCCCGCATGCCACACGCATCTTCCCTAAATACCTGCCATTCCTCACCCACTTCCCGATTCTCGTTTACTCTCACTCTTTGCCATTTAACACTAAAGCTCTCCTAGTATTCTTCACATAAGTCTCCTTTCCAACTCACTTACCTTCACCATTCACTTCTCACCCACAACGTTTCCTCTTTTCTGAAAACTTCTACAAACCTTCACTCTCGCCTCCACAGGGCAATGATCAGACATCCCACCTGCTGCCCTCCTTAGCACTTCATATCCAAAAGTTTCTCTTTTTTTACTCCTATCAATCATCACATAATCCAGTAATGACCGCTGACCATCTATCCTTCGTACATGCATATACGTGCATTTGGCCCTCTTTTTAAACCATGTATTCCTGCTCAACAGCCCTTTCACAGCACACAATTCCACTAATTGTTCGCCGTTTCTATGCAGTTTATTAAATGTCCTACGACCCAACCCCATTTATGCCCTCAGCTGCCACATTCAAATCGCCCATCATGGATACCCGGTCGCCTGCATCAAAACTGCAGACACATTTACTTATTTGCTCTCAAAACAGTTGCCTCTCATGATCTTCCTTTTTATGGCCAGGTGCATAAGCATTGATAATAATCATCCATCTCTCACGATCCACTTTCATTTCTATCCACACAAGTCCAGGTCTCACTTCCTTACTCACTCACACACTCTCACAACTCTTGCCTCAGCATTAGTGCTACCTCTCCTTTAGCTCTTGCCCTCACACCAACACCTGACTTTGCTCCTAGGACATTTCTAACCAATCTTCCCCTTTATCCTTGAGCTTCGTTTCACTCAGAGCCGGAGCATCCAGGTTTCTTTCCTCAAACATACTACCTATCTTTCCTCTCTTCTCATATTGGCTACATCCACACATATTCAGGCACTCCATCCTGAGCCTCCGAGGCGGTTGAGCACTCATCGCTTGGCTCCACCTTCTATTCCATCCTTCGAAAACTGAAATACAAGAGAGATGTGGAGGGGGAGGGGGGGGGGTAAAGTCCCCCGGCTCCCATCCCTCTTAGTCGCCTTCCACGACACGCAAGAAATAAAGAGGTAGAATGATTTACCTGCTCCAGGGTCAATATCATTTATATGTGTTTATTACTAGACGGTGGATTGTGCTATTGATTATGTTTGATGCTGTTCTGATGTCTTTCGTTTATATACAGCAGGAGGTGATGTAGTATGTATGTATTCGTCTTTATTGCGAAATTCTGTCCAAAATCTGGGGTTGACTTGAAATAGAAAATTCACAAAACTAAATGATATGAGAAAAAAAAATCGATGATGTAAATCCATCACAACAAAAGAAGAAAATAATGCTCTATCATTATGGTGTCTGGAAATCAATATGTACGTCCTGAAATTACATCAGTAAACTGGTCTAACATTCAGTTTTCCACCTAATACCACGATCATCACAGTGGCGGTGGTGTTATGATACACTGATAAGACAACAACAGAATATTTCGCTATGAACCAACAAAATGAATATCCGCCAGAAATAATGTCTCTATGAATATATCGACAACGTAATACTTCAGATGAGGCTTAATTCTCAATATAATCAAATTAACATTAGCGTGTTTCATTTTTATGGTTTTATCTTTTTGCATGAAATATTTTACTACAGTCATTACGAAATGAAATAGTAAATATATATATATATATATATATATATATATATATATATATATATATATTTCTTTTTTTTTTTTTGCTTTGTCGCTGTCTCCCGCGTTTGCGAGGTAGCGCAAGGAAACAGACGAAAGAAATGGCCCAACCCACCCCCATACACATGTATATACATACGTCCACACACGCAAATATACATACCTACACAGCTTTCCATGGTTTACCCCAGACACTTCACATGCCCTGATTCAATCCACTGACAGCACGTCAACCCCGGTATACCACATCGATCCAATTCACTCTATTCCTTGCCCTCCTTTCACCCTCCTGCATGTTCAGGCCCCGATCACACAAAATCTTTTTCACTCCATCTTTCCACCTCCAATTAGGTCTCCCGCTTCTCCTCGTTCCCTCCACCTCCGACACATATATCCTCTTGGTCAATCTTTCCTCACTTATTCTCTCCATGTGCCCAAACCAGTCAAAACACCCTCTTCTGCTCTCTCAACCACGCTCTTTTTATTTCCACACATCTCTCTTACCCTTACGTTACTCACTCGATCAAACCACCTCACACCACACATTGTCCTCAAACATCTCATTTCCAGCACATCCATCCTCCTGCGCACAACTCTATCCATAGCCCACGCCTCGCAACCATACAACATTGTTGGAACCACTATTCCTTCAAACATACCCATTTTTGCTTTCCGAGATAATGTTCTCGACTTCCACACATTCTTCAAGGCTCCCAGGATTTTCGCCCCCTCCGCAACCCTATGATCCACTTCCGCTTCCATGGTTCCATCCGCTGCCAGATCCACTCCCAGATATCTAAAACACTTCACTTCCTCCAGTTTTTCTCCATTTAAACTCACCTCCCAATTGACTTGACCCTCAACCCTACTGTACCTAATTACCTTGCTCTTATTCACATTTACTCTTAACTTTCTTCTTTCACACACTTTACCAAACTCAGTCACCAGCTTCTGCAGTTTCTCACATGAATCAGCCACCAGCGCTGTATCATCAGCGAACAACAATGACTCACTTCCCAAGCTCTCTCATCCCCAACAGACTTCATACTTGCCCCTCTTTCCAAAACTCTTGCATTCACCTCCCTAACAACCCCATCCATAAACAAATTAAACAACCATGGAAACATCACACATCCCTGCCGCAAACCTACATTCACTGAGAACCAATCACTTTCCTCTCTTCCTACACATACACATGCCTGACATCCTCAATAAAAACTTTTCACTGCTTCTAACAACTTGCCTCCCACACCATATATTCTTAATACCTTCCACAGAGCATCTCTATCAACTCTATCATATGCCTTCTCCAGATCCATAAATGCTACATACAAATCCATTTGCTCTTCTAAGTATTTCTCACATACATTCTTCAAAGCAAACACCTGATCCACACATCCTCTACCACTTCTGAAACCACACTGCTCTTCCCCAATCTGATGCTCTGTACATGCCTTCACCCTCTCAATCAATACCCTCCCATACAATTTACCAGGAATACTCAACAAACTTATACCTCTGTAATTTGAGCACTCACTCTTATCCCCTTTGCCTTTGTACAATGGCACTATGCACGCATTCCGCCAATCCTCAGGCACCTCACCATGAGTCATACATACATTAAATAACCTTACCAACCAGTCAATGATACAGTCACCCCCTTTTTTAATAAATTCCACTGCAATACCATCCAAACCTGCTGCCTTGCCGGCTTTCATCTTCCGCAAAGCTTTTACTACCTCTTCTCTGTTTACCAAATCATTTTCCCTAACCCTCTCACTTTGCACACCACCTCGACCAAAACACCCTATATCTGCCACTCTATCATCAAACACATTCAACAAACCTTCAAAATACTCACTCCATCTCCTTCTCACATCACCACTACTTGTTATCACCTCCCCATTTGCGCCCTTCACTGAAGTTCCCATTTGCTCCCTTGTCTTACGCACTTTATTTACCTCCTTCCAGAACATCTTTTTATTCTCCCTAAAATTTAATGATACTCTCTCACCCCAACTCTCATTTGCCCTTTTTTTCACCTCTTGCACCTTTCTCTTGACCTCCTGTTTCTTTCTTTTATACATCTCCCACTCAATTGCGTTTTTTCCCTGCAAAAATCGTCCAAATGCCTCTCTCTTTTCTTTCACTAATAATCTTACTTCTTCATCCCACCACTCACTACCCTTTCTAATCAACCCACCTCCCACTCGTCTCATGCCACAAGCATCTTTTGCGCAATCCATCACTGATTCCCTAAATACATCCCATTCCTCCCCCACTCCCCTTACTTCCATTGTTCTCACCTTTTTCCATTCTGTACTCAGTCTCTCCTGGTACTTCCTCAAACAAGTCTCCTTCCCAAGCTTACTCTCACCACCCTCTTCACCCCAACATTCACTCTTCTTTTCTGGAAACCCATACAAATCTTCACCTTAGCCTCCACAAGATAATGATCAGACATCCCTCCAGTAGCACCTCTCAGCACATTAACATCCAAAAGTCTCTCTTTTGCGCGCCTGTCAATTAACACGTAATCCAGTAACGCTCTCTGGCTATCTCTCCTACTTACATACGTATACTTATGTATATATCGCTTTTTAAACCGGGTATTCCCAATCACCAGTCCTTTTTCAGCACATAAATCTACAAGGGAAGAAGCCAGACTGACACAGTGTTGCGTGGCATAGGAGAGAAGCCAGGTTGACACAATTTGGCGTGGTGCAGGGGTATAGCCAGACACACACAGTTTGGCGTGGTACAGGACAACAACGTGTTGACACAGTTTGGCCTAGTACAGCGTTGCCTAGTAGAGGGAGGAAAATGGAGTTGACAACGTGTGGCGTGATAAGGGACAAGCCAAGCTGACACAGTGTGGCGTGGTAAGGGACAAGCCAGAATGACACAGTGTGGCGTGGCTTATGGGAGAATCCAGCTTGAAACAATGTGGAGCGAGGGATGGGAGCAGCCAGGTTAACACAGTGAGGCGTGGTACAAGGGAGAAGCCAGGCTGGCACACAGTGTGGCGCAGTACAAGGGTTAAGGCAGATTGACACATAGTGACGTGATGCGGGGGAGACAGCGGCCTCACTTATTATAAAGCTTATTCTGTCAATGGTCATAAACAGCAACAGGTGTAGATTCAGTTTTGTGATGGAAATGAAGTGACAGTAATCAAGTATACCTGATTCGCTTATGAATCTCTATAATTGAGTCATTTAACCTTAATTTCATAAATTGTCTGATAAATGGTGATTCGTATATTCCGATTAATCATCTGATAATGTAGAACTGTATATCAAAACGATTATGAATTGGTTTGAGAAGTGTAGCATGTTATTACCATCAGTGATTGTCAAGACAAGCACTGCACACACTCATGCACCATTCCATCACCAGCAGTGCTTGTCACAGTTCTACTGTGTTATCTCAGCAGGCACTGCAGGCACTCACGCACCATTCCATCACCAGCAGTGCTTGTCACAGTTCTACTGTGTTATCTCAGCAGGCACTGCAGGCACTCATGCACCATTCCATCACCAGCAGTGCTTGTCACAGTTCTACTGTGTTATCTCAGCAGGCACTGCAGGCACTCATGCACCATTCCATCACCAGCAGTGCTTGTCACAGTTCTACTGTGTTATCTCAGCAGGCACTGCAGGCACTCATGCACCATTCCATCACCAGCAGTGCTTGTCACAGTTCTACTGTGTTATCTCAGCAGGCACTGCAGGCACTCATGCACCATCACCGCTGCAGACACTCTCGTGTTTAGGATATATAAAGCATGAGGGTCATGGGTGGGTAGCTCCAGCCGCTGTATCGTCACGTCTCATCATACGAGGCGGCTGTAATTACTGTCTACAACATGGGCTTGTGCTGGTTGTGGTTGTGATGCACTGGTAACACCTGCTGCTGCTGGCGTGTCTCATGCTGGCGCTCCTGATGGTGTTGGTGTTGGTGTGTTGTTGTTGGTGCTACTGATGGTGTTGGTGCTGGTGTGTTGTTGTTGGTGCTGGTGTGTTGATGTTGGTGCTGGTGTGTTGTTGTTGGTGCTGGTGTGTTGATGTTGGTGCTGGTGTGTTGATGTTGGTGCTGGTGTGTTGATGTTGGTGCTGGTGTGTTGTTGTTGGTGCTGGTGTGTTGTTGTTGGTGCTTCTGATGGTGTTGGTGTTGGTGTGTTGTTGTTGGTGTTCCTGATGGTGTTGTTGATGTTGATGATGTTGTTGATGTTGGTGCTCCTGATGGTGTTGTTGATGTTGGTGATCCTGATGGTGTTGTTGATGTTGGTGATGTTGTTGATGTTGGTTGAAAATAGTGAAGATCACATATGTTCCAGTTGTTAGTATGTGAGGCAGGAGAGTGAGGGAAAGTATCAGCTGGGACAGTACCTCAACCTGTGACATCCGTGACTTCCACCACCAACTTCTCCTACGCTTCATCTTTAGTTATCAACTGTTTCCTAATGTCAGATATTTGAGTTTTGAAATAAAAATCATAGTCCTCTTGGTTCACAAGGAAATGTCCTTCGACTCTCACCCTAAGTAAACTTTTCCTTCACAAGTTGAAATGATCTCGCTGTCAGGTAAGTTGCCATCACGACAACCAAAATTACTAATACTTCTGGAATTATGTTTAAACATTGGAGAATTGTAGATATGTTTTCCAATCTGATGTTTTACCTTACCTGGAAGTCATTACTATAAAGTGCCCGGATGGCCACCGCTGAGCTCAGCGTTAAAACGAAGCTGTACAGATAATTCCTGGTAAACACTACAGTGTCGTCTACAGTGACTATATTCTACCACCATGGCTGGTGTTGATGAATATAGACTGTAGACAACCTAATGGCTGAGAAAATTACTCCTTCATGTGTTCTCCATGAAAGTGTTGATAAACATTAAGGGAAGTTATGGACCTAAACCAATGACCAGGAAATGAGGAGGTGTACGTCACAGTGTGTGGGAGATCCTCTCAGGATGCAGTCCTGGGAGACATGTGTCACACGTTGTGATACTGACACAACAGAGGCACCAGCAGGTGAGGTAGGCAACCCATACAAGCAAGAGGTTCAGTGTGCTGGGGTCCAGGATATAAAGAAAATAAAGAACTTTAGAATTATAAAGGTTGAACGATGTCTACTAGTGTACCATAGTGCTTAGTGTAACTGTCGTGGTTGTGACCAGGGATGAGAGTAATCACAGAGAGGAAATAGTCATAGAGAAATAATATTCGCTACAGACCTGCCACTTTACTCCTGCTGGTTGGAGACAGTTGAGGAGTGAGTGTCTATAAAAACGAGACAGAAAGGGACCGGTGATGTATAAAGTGAGAACCATGATTACTTTTTGGTTAGATGGACCTTAGAGTCTCTCTCTCTCTCTCTCTCTCTCTCTCTCCTTTAATCATTCCTCCGCCCAGTTCTCACCAACTTGGGATTCAATAAACTATTCCATGCCACTATTTTTCTTCTGTCGTTCAGCCTATAACTCTCTGAGACCACCGAAATCCTCCCACTTTGAATACATTTCCTCAGTTCACTTGCACTTTTAGCAATATATTTCAGTTCTGCTGACCCCCTAAATATGTGCAAATGCATTTGCTTGTTTTTATGGGTTACCATCTCTGCCTTTCCTCTCGTCCTGACATATCGTCTTCCTTTCTCATATACACTATTCCAGAAGTTCACGCACTCCACATCATTCACTTCTTCTTTAGAAATGCACTAACTCCCAAACACTGGCCTATCAATCAGTCACTCCCCTCCGTCTAATCACTTCAATACTGATCACTCACTCCAACACCTCACTACAACATTTCCCTCTACATACCAAGAGAGCTTGGCACTTGACCGTTAGCGGGACGCTGGTTGCCTCTCTGACTTCCTTCCCAACGTACAAATGTGGAATTCCTTTCCCACATTCATTCCAGAGCAGCAACTAACAGCCATTCTTTTCGTTCATGTCCTGACGCAGCAGAGGACCCTAGAGTTGACACAAACGGTCGGTATTTTACCTATTCATTCAGGTCCCCAGAAATATTCGACGTTTGTCTTTCCCTGACAAACCCATCACATCTGTTCCCAATGTCCTCGAGTTCTAATTTGATAGCGACTCTAACCAGTGATAATCTTTTTGATTCACTTGCCTATTATTTCAATTTCTCGTTCTCTGTTTCTCCCTAAATTTTTTTTTCAATACAATACTGTTCCCTGGTGAGCCTTGAACCACTGGTTCGTACTGTCCCAGGGTGGCTGGCTACTGAGCTGCTGCCTGGTGAGCCTTGAACCACTGGTTCGTACTATCCCAGGGTGGCTGGCTACTGAGCTGCTGCCTGGTGAGCCTTGAACCACTGGCTCGTACTGTCCCAGGGTGGCTGGCTGCAGCTGCTGTCCTGACCGTCCGCGTCACTGATGAACATCTCCGGAAGACGTCTTCTACCTTGTGCACTTTACCAGTATTCTCAGCTGATGATCATCACCCATCCTGCCTGCCAGCCATGGTCTAGCCTCTATCTATAGTCTCATCAAGTCATGATAATATTATAGTTTCCCATCTTTACCTCCGGCCAAGCTTGCCTCATCTGTCTCCTGACCAGGGTTGATGAGAAAACTTGGAAAACGACTGAAAAGATCGCTTTCGTAAACTCATGAAAATTCACTAGATATTGACGAGGTGCTCAATCGTACAGGGTAAAATACGGTAGAGATAGAATTTAGTTACAACGGTTCGAATCCCCGGCCCGTACTCACGCTCCGTCTCGAAATTCATGTGAAAGAGGTCAGTTTCACTCTATACTTTGTGAAATCTAGTTTGATGTTAATCTATGATTTGTGAATATTAGTTTAATTTCAGCTATAGCGTAACTGTATTTTCACTTCTAGTCCAACTTACTTGTTCATCCATTATACGTCTCTCCTTCACGGTCAAGAGATGAACCTACTACGAGAAACTGTTGTATATACGATTACATTTGGAATTATGTTATGGAGATATTTCTCTCGTGGGATAAGATGTTGCCTCTTACCATACGGTACGCATGACATTGTTGCCACCTACCTGACGATCCTATGTATGACAATGTTGCCAGTAGCCGGATGTTGCAGACGACAGCGCTGCCGAGTTTCATATAATGCTGGAGATGACAGTGTTACCATCTACAACCGTGTCATCATCAGAGGACACAACCCATGATAGTTCAACATCTGGCAATGAGAACCCAAGACTCTAGCGTCACCAGCTGCCAGGTGGTTCAGACAATCCAACTTTTAGCCAGATGGAAGTATAACTGAGAGTGTCAGTGGCAGGTGCCTGTATAATGTACCGTTCTGCCTGCCATCTAGGGAGGAAATCTTTCATGAAACCCTTTGTAGTGATGCTGGACAAGTGCACAATTTTGGCCAAGATAAAAGTGGCCTTTATGACAGCTGGTTAAGATGTTAACCATGATGTTAACCAGTAAACTCTCCATGATGAGACTCTACCTGGTGTGTGTGTGTGTGTGTGTGTGTGTGTGTGTGAGAGAGAGAGAGAGAGAGAGAGAGAGAGAGAGAGAGAGAGAGAGAGAGAGAGAGAGAGAGAGGTGGGGTGGGGAAGCAGAGGCAAGAAAGAGGAAGCATGAGGTCAACATGTCTGCCCCACAGTATACAAACCTTTTGTTAAGAAAAGGGAATGGAGGGAAGAGAAAGTGAATGGAATTGGTGGAAGGAGATAAAACAAGCAATAAAGCACTTAACTCGGCATATACGAACTGACAGTAGATCATGAGGAGGAGAGAAATACCAAACAGGATGTAAAGGAAAGATGTAAGATAAGAGAGAAGAACGGAAAGGATTGGATAAAGAAAACGGGAGAGGCATTGGTGGTACACCAGAGAATGGGAAGATAAAATAAAGTAAATCAACAGGAAAACTGGATTTCAGCGCCGCAGATAACACTCTAATGACCCAGTGCTGTGCGGCACGCTCCCCCTACCTCACCGGGAATTACTATAATCACTGCAGTAATTTCAGGACCTGTTTACCATGAACTGAAGTAGTTGTAATTATCAGTACACCTAATGCAGCCATCGCCTTAATTGCGACATATTTCAAATCAATTAAGGAAATTGTGGTGATGATTACGATGGTTGATTTCACAGTTACTATTTGTTATACATACAGTGAAACATGCAGTGCGCAGGACAATCACAGAGACTGTAAGGTTTACGAGAAAAATAGAGGTAATAGCGGCGAGTTTTTCTCGACCACTGAACTATAAAATTACGGTTAATGTAATAACAAAGAAAATGTTACACTTACAAAACATTTTATGTCAGATGGTCGTCGAGATGGCAGAGCAAGTGTATTATGCTAAACGTTCCTCTGTCTCTGGCCTTAGTCCCTGGCTGCTGACACTCCCACAATGGTACATCTCTGGCCCTATGAGTTGACTTGTTCTAACTGAGTCACCGGCTCTGCCTTCTCTCTAGTCATACATTCGATCACAACACTGAATATGAGCAACTGTACAATATCCTCTTTCTGACATATCATCTTCCTTTCCCACATTTACTCCTCCAAGAATTCTGTCGCTCCTCCTTCAAAAATGCACTTACTCCCAGTCCCTTACCTATCAGTCAGTCACTCCACCATTCTCTATTCACTCAAAACGAATCACTCTACCACCATGGTGCTACATTTCTCTCTACATACCAAGTGAGCTTGGCACTTGACCCTATGGGAGACGCTGGTCGCCTCTCTGACTGCCGTCCTAACATACATGAGTAGAATTCCTTTTTCACATCCATTCCAAAGCACCAAGTAACAGCCATTCTTTTCGTTCTTGTCCTGACGCAGAAGAAGCACCAAGAGTTGACACACACTATCAGTATTTTACCCACTCACTCAGGTCGGGTCGCTGGCGATATTTCACGTTTCGTCTGTACCTGAGGTGGTTTTCTATCTCTAGAAACTCCAACCATTGATTATTGTTTTCTCGATTCTCTTTTATCTTATTTTCCTTTATCTTTCTCTCAGGCTCTCGTAGGAAAGTTTATTTTTCTTTATTGAGCTGCTCCGTGGTGAGCTTTGAACCACTGGTTCGTACTGTCCCAGGGTGGCTGGCTACTGAGCTGCTCCCTGGTGAGCCTTGAACCACTGGTTCGTACTGTCCCAGGGTGGCTGGCTGCAGCTGCTGTCCTGACCGTCCGCGTCACTGATGAACATCTCCGGAAGACGTCTTCTACCTTCTGCACTTTACCAGTATTCTCAGCTGATGATCATCACCCATCCTGCCTGCCAGCCATGGTCTAGCCTCTATCTATAGTCTCATCAAGTCATGACAATATTATAGCTTCCCATCTATATCGTAGGCCAATCTTGCTTCATCTGTCTCGTGACCAGGGTTGATGAGAAAACTTTGACAACGACTTTATAAAGTTCGGTTTTGTAGTCATAAAAATTCACTTGATACTGATGAGATACTCATTCAAGTGGAGAAGTAAACTACGGAGGAGGTAACACTAAGTGTAGTTACGATGGTTCCAACTCCCGTCTCGTACTCATGCTGTGGCTCGAGGTCTACGAACGAGCAAACTCATTCCATGAACTTTTGAATGTGAGTATAATTCTAGTTTGCAAATTATGAACATGAGTTTCATTCTAGTTTGTAATTCCTATGTTCACTTCCAGTCCATCTTACATGTTCAATCATTATATGTGTCTCTCAGTTCCCTTACACGTTACCGTCAAGGGATGAACAGATCTACAAATACTGTTACATATGCGAGTATGTTTGTTATGTTATGAAGATACTTCTCTCGTATTATAACTATATTGCCACTCTCCATACGAAATGCATGGCGGTGTTGTTGTCTGTCATATGACTCAATAATGATCATGTTGCCGGCTGCTAAGTCATGCAGACGACAGTTTCACCAGTTGCCATAATGTGCAGGAGATGACAGCGTTGCTACTTAGATGGCACACAAGATATCAGTGATGCCATCTTTAATATGCTGCAGGAGATATGACTCTTGCCACCTACTGGATGGTGCAGGAGATGACAAAGTTGCCATCTTTATGGTGATGCTGGACATGACACTGTCACCATATACATCGTAAGAAAGGATAGATGACAGTGTCATCACCAGAGGACACGACCAATGACAGTTCTACGGTCTGGCAGAGAGTGCCCGAGACTTTGGTGTCACCAGCTGCAAGGTGGTTCAGACAATCCAACTTTTAGCCAGATGGAAGTATAACTGAGAGTGTCAGTGGCAGGTGCCTGTATAATGTACCGTTCTGCCTGCCATCTAGGGAGGAAATCTTTCATGAAATCCTTTGTAGTGATGCTGGACAAGTGCAACAATTGTGGCCAAGATAAAAGTGGCCTTTATGACAGCTGGTTAAGATGTTAACCATGATGTTAACCAGTAAACTCTCCAGAATATGATCTGAAGCGAGCGTGTCCATGCACTAACTTATATGTTTTGTTTTTGAGTATGTAATAAAGACAGAGAGAAGGGAGTGGAGACGCCCACACAGACAAAGAGGCAAGAACGAACAATCATAAAATCAACACACCTGAAACATCAGAGTAAGCAAACTTTTCAGCACCAGGCGGATCAACCAGCTGGAGGAGGAACCTGCTAACCCTGGCCAGCACCAGGCGGATCAACCAGCTGGAGGAGGAACCTGCCAACCCTGGCCAGCACCAGGCAGGTCATCCAGCAGGAGGAGGAACCTGCCAACCCTGGCCAGCACCAGGCAGGTCAACCTGCAGGAGGAGGAACCTGCTAACCCTGACCAGCACCAGGCGGGTCAGCCAGCAGGAGGAGGGACCTGCCAACCCTGACCAGCACCAGGCGGGTCAGCCAGCAGGAGGAGGAACCTGCTAACCCTGACCAGCACCAGGCGGGTCAGCCAGCAGGAGGAGGGACCTGCCAACCCTGACCAGCACCAGGCGGGTCAGCCAGCAGGAGGAGGAACCTGCTAACCCTGACCAGCACCAGGCAGGTCAGCTAGTTGGAAAAATGATGAACAACATCGACACGAGATACATGTACAGAAGGAATTATTCCAAGAACACACAGCAAAAACATTTATTTTATCTTTTTCAACAAAAATGATGTTATACGATATCATATCTACTGTATCCTCCTGACATTTGGTTCACCTAGTACCCTGTGAGAATATTTTCGGGTCCAATTAAAGCACGAATTCCGCAGAAAACATTTCACCAAAAATTTAGTCCTTTCTTTGATATCTTTCAGAAGCTAACACTGATACATATTTTTCTGAACAACAAAGTAAAGATTACATTATCTTGGGTAATGAGTTCCTGCATTGTTTCTTGGAAAGTCATGGCTCCATAAACGAGGAAAGATAAGGTTTACATTGAGCAAGATGAACGAGGAAAGATAAGGTTTACTTTGAGCAAGATGAACGAGGAAAGATAAGGTTTACATTGAGCAAGATAAATTTCTTTCCGCTTCAATACCTGGCCTACGACCACCACTGGTTGAATCTATAGGATGAATTATAGGCGATTTGTGGTGAAGTATTTCACACATACTCTCCCTAAAACACATATTGACATGGGCATAACGACACGATCCTGACAGAAGACGTGGAGTGGTTTGTTGATTCAGAGAAACAATGATTACAGTTGGGGTGTCACAGTATACATAACTAGTTACTATACATAGATTTTCTGTGCAAATTGCTTAAATGATCTTATCTCCGACAAAAATCTCTTGGCAACACCGCGTCAATGCCCAGCGTTGCACGTTAGACAGTGGTGCTTCATTCACTGGCAACCTGTCTCTAAGGGGAAAATAATCATATGATAATCTGAAGGTTATCATGCTACCTTCTTCTCACGTGTTGTTGCTTCTTAACATTACCTACAGCAGCAGGCTGGAACAGCTTAACGTTGTTGCCCACAACACTACCTCGTTGTGTCACAATTCCCCCACAGCGCTCACAGTTCCTCTGCTTGTTCTTGCCTAATTAGTTTTTGTCTAGCACAACGGTGGATGAGAAACGTAAGACATTCTTACTATTATTTCTAGTTTGGTTTTGAAGATGATAAGGTTTTGGCCCATATTGTACCTAAGACGCCCAGACTTTGCAAACATATACAGTTTGGGAAGTACAAGTTTCCTTGATATCAAGATAAATTTTGAACAGATTTTAGAGCATGAACCTATAAGGTTCACTGAACTGAAGCACTCATAGTCCGTAAGTACATATCGTATGTTTTACATGACCGTTTGAACAACTTTAGAATCGAAGAGGGTAAAATCTCCAAGAAAAAGTGACATTTTCTTACGTCTTAAAGAAAACATTTTACGAAGTTTAGAGGAAGAGCAACACCGCGCGCCTGCCAGACGCTCTGTAAACAGTGGCCCAGGAGGGAGTGAGGGAGTTGCTACATAATATTTTCCTCACTGAGGGAGCGGCAGCCAACAAGAGGTTGGCTCTTCACTCGACTTTGGGAAGTCAGGGAGACACAAACGTCTCGTGTTGTACTGGTTTATAACGATGCCCGTGAATCAGATGGGCCATTGCTTGAGTCCCACATAGGTTTACCAACCCAGCTGTTCATCATCCCCTTTTGGGTCAACAAATGGTCACTTGATGATGGCTGAAGTGTATATGAAGACTTACAACCTTTACCCTGGTGTGGGCAACAGTGTCCGTGATCACTGCCTACTACAGCCTACTACAGATGTGCACTTCTGACGTAAAACTTCTAAAGTAGTGGGATGAAAAGGAAGAAAAAGTAAACTTCATACGATGTATTTTTCCTCATATGTGTTTAAAAAAAACAGTAAATCTTGATTCATTCATTTAACTACAGCCAAATATGGAGACTGATACCAGTCCGCGTTAGTGTTTCTATGATACGGTACGGTTTAGTTTTCGTTGATTTCTAATTCATTTTGAATAAAACCTTCTCTTTAGAATTCATCACATACAAACTTTTCCGATAAAACACACTATCGATTAGGCTTACAAGTTTAAGAAAGATTAGTGATATATGATTTGTGTGGTCCCTAAAAAACTAGCATAATATTTCTATTTTCATCACGAGACATTAAATACAGAAATCTTCAGTGGACAAGACAGATTTTACCTACCAGAGGAAGAAGTTTGGAAAGTATCCAAGTATCACAATACGGCCTTTAAACCTTAGATAGTAAATATTGTTGTCCTGTTGTGTTCTTTGTTGCAGCGTTTCGTCTTTTGTTGCCGGAGAAAATATCAACAAAAGTTTATTTATAAAATCTCTCCCAAGCTGACCTGCCCAGACCAATGTCATCCATTTCTTACGGTCACATCTTACTGCTTGCTGGACTCGGTAAGAGACCGTGGTTGACAGCATCAGGGCAACGACCCAACAGGCCCCGCCCGGATACCACCTCCACCGTATGACCAGCCACCACCTACCTCTACTGCTACACTGTGTGCCTGGCTGTTGTTGCTTCCGCCACACCTTCGCCTCCCGTGCTTTCCCAGCCTCGGGCCTTTCAATCAACACATTCCCTCTGCTACTTTATGCTATTCGGAAGTTTTAACACGTCAACAAAGACTTTTCTTATGATCACTCGTAAAGACAACATGAAACCTTTTTCACTGTCTACGAAAACCCGAGCTATCCAAAAAGAACTCTTGCATCTTCTGGATAAGGTTGAAGCGTGTTGCATTTCACGGTTTTCTTTTGTATCCCGGCAAGATTAATGATGTCCCTGTTCATCCTGGGAGAAACCATATATTTCAGGAAGTTTGTTATGGTCGAGCTGGCTGCCTCGGTGTGGGGCGTGGGTGGTTGGGGATAAGGTGGGTACATACAGCACCCACGAAGGAATATTTCAACTTAGTGAATCAAAGTAAGAAAGTGCGTGCGTGTGTGTGTGTGCGTGTGTGTGTGTGTGTGTGTGTGTGTGTGTGTGTGTGTATGATATTTTGCAGCAGTCAGTTCCAAGGCGAGGACTAGAGTACAATAACGAAGGTCAGACGTTCTTTTCATTCGGCTAAAAAATATTTTCGTCGCGTTAGACAAGTTCCCAAACACTTGACTCCCCTTTGATGGCCCGGCTTCTAGTTGGGAAATATTTTTCTTTAACAAGATTTAGTTTTCCTGCACAGCTGTTAGGCGACCCACTAATGTATAGACAAATAATGTGTTGTCCTAAAAGGAAATATATATATATATATATATATATATATATATATATATATATATATATATATATATATATATATATATATATATCTTTCTTTCATACTATTCGCCATTTCCCGCATTAGCGAGGTAGCGTTGAGAACAGAGGACTGGGCCCAGGAGGGAATATCCTCACATGGGCCCCTTCTCTGTTCCCTCTTTTGGAAAATTAAAAAAAAAAGTGAGAGGGGAGGATTTCCAGCCCCCCGCTCCCTCCCCTTTTAGTCGCCTTCTACGACACGCAGGGAATACGTGGGAAGTATTCTTTCTCCCCTATCCCCAGGGAAGAATATATATATATATATATATATATATATATATATATATATATATATATATATATATATATATATATATATTTATTTTATTATACTTTGTCGCTGTCTCCCGCGTTTGCGAGGTAGCGCAAGGAAACAGACGAAAGAAATGGCCCAACCCCCCCCCCATACACATTTATATACATACGTCCACACACGCAAATATACATACCTACACAGCTTTCCATGGTTTACCCCAGACGCTTCACATGCCTTGATTCAATCCACTGACAGCACGTCAACCCCGGTATACCACATCGCTCCAATTCACTCTATTCCTTGCCCTCCTTTCACCCTCCTGCATGTTCAGGCCCCGATCACACAAAATCTTTTTCACTCCATCTTTCCACCTCCAATTTGGTCTCCCTCTTCTCCTCGTTCCCTCCACCTCCGACACATATATCCTCTTGGTCAATCTTTCCTCACTCATTCTCTCCATGTGCCCAAACCACTTCAAAACACCCTCTTCTGCTCTCTCAACCACGCTCTTTTTATTTCCACACATCTCTCTTACCCTTACGTTACTCACTCGATCAAACCACCTCACACCACACGTTGTCCTCAAACATCTCATTTCCAGCACATCCATCCTCCTGCGCACAACTCTATCCATAGCCCACGCCTCGCAACCATACAACATTGTTGGAACCACTATTCCTTCAAACATACCCATTTTTGCTTTCCGAGATAATGTTCTCGACTTCCACACATTCTTCAAGGCCCCCAGAATTTTCGCCCCCTCCCCCACCCTATGATCCACTTCCGCTTCCATGGTTCCATCCGCTGCCAGATCCACTCCCAGATATCTAAAACACTTCACTTCCTCCAGTTTTTCTCCATTCAAACTCACCTCCCAATTGACTTGACCCTCAACCCTACTGTACCTAATAACCTTGCTCTTATTCACATTTACTCTTAACTTTCTTCTTTCACACACTTTACCAAACTCAGTCACCAGCTTCTGCAGTTTCTCACATGAATCAGCCACCAGCGCTGTATCATCAGCGAACAACAACTGACTCACTTCCCAAGCTCTCTCATCCCCAACAGACTTCATACTTGCCCCTCTTTCCAAAACTCTTGCATTTACCTCCCTAACAACCCCATCCATAAACAAATTAAACAACCATGGAGACATCACACACCCCTGCCGCAAACCTACATTCACTGAGAACCAATCACTTTCCTCTCTTCCTACACGTACACATGCCTTACATCCTCGATAAAAACTTTTCACTGCTTCTAACAACTTTCCTCCCACACCATATATTCTTAATACCTTCCACAGAGCATCTCTATCAACTCTATCATATGCCTTCTCCAGATCCATAAATGCTACATACAAATCCATTTGCTTTTCTAAGTATTTCTCACATACATTCTTCAAAGCAAACACCTGATCTACACATCCTCTACCACTTCTGAAATCACACTGCTCTTCCCTAATCTGATGCTCTGTACATGCCTTCACCCTCTCAATCAATACCCTCCCATATAATTTACCAGGAATACTCAACAAACTTATACCTCTGTAATTTGAGCACTCACCCTTATCCCCTTTGCCTTTGTACAATGGCACTATGCACGCATTCCGCCAATCCTCAGGCACCTCACCATGAGTCATACATACATTAAATAACCTTACCAACCAGTCAACAATACAGTCACCCCCTTTTTTAATAAATTCCACTGCAATACCATCCAAACCTGCTGCCTTGCCGGCTTTCATCTTCCGCAAAGCTTTCACTACCTCTTCTCTTTTTACCAAATCATTTTCCCTAACCCTCTCACTTTGCACACCACCTCGACCAAAACACCCTATATCTGCCACTCTATCATCAAACACATTCAACAAACCTTCAAAATACTCACTCCATCTCCTTCTCACATCACCACTACTTGTTATCACCTCCCCATTTGCGTCCTTCACTGAAGTTCCCATTTGCTCCCTTGTCTTACGCACTTTATTTACCTCCTTCCAGAACATCTTTTTATTCTCCCTAAAATTTAATGATACTCTCTCACCCCAACTCTCATTTGCCCTTTTTTTCACCTCTTGCACCTTTCTCTTGACCTCCTGTCTCTTTCTTTTATCCATCTCCCACTCAATTGCATTTTTTCCCTGGAAAAATCGTCCAAATGCCTCTCTCTTCTCTTTCACTAACACTCTTACTTCTTCATCCCACCACTCACTACCCTTTCTATATATATATATATATATATATATATATATATATATATATATATACATATATCGAATAAGTAATGTAAGGGTAAGAGAGATGTGTGGTAACAAAAAGAGTGTAGTTGAGAGAGCAGAAGAGGATTTTTGAAATGGTTTGGTCACATGGAGAGAATGAGTGAGGAAAGATTGACCAAGAAGATATATGTGTCAGAGGTGGAGGGAACGAGGAGAAGTGGGAGACCAAATTGAAGGTGGAAAGATGGAGTGAAAAAAATTTTGAGTGATAGGTGCCTGAACATGCATGAGGGTGAAAGGAAAGCAAAGAATAAAGTGAATTGGAACGATGTCGTATACCGGGGTCGACGTGCTGTCAGTGGATTGAACTAGGGCGTGTGAAACGTCTGGGGTAAACCATGGAAAGTTCTGTGGTGCCTGGATGTGGAAAGGGAGATGTGGTTTCGGTGCATTATACATGACAGCTAGAGACAGAGTGTGAACGAATGTGGCCTTCGTTGTCTTTTCTTAGCACTACCTGGCGCACATGAGGGAGGAGGGGGCCGTTATTACATGTGTGGCGAGGTGGCGATGGGAATGAATAAAGGCAGACAAAATGAATTATGTACATGTATATATATGTATGTGTCTGTGTGTGTATATATATGTATACGTTGAAATGTATAGGTATGTACATTTGCGTGTGTGGACGTGTATGTATATACATGTGTATGTGGGTGGGTTGGGCCATTTTTTCTCCTGTTTCCTTGCGCTCCTCGCTTACGGGGATAGGGGAGAAAGAATACTTCCCACGCATTCCTCACGTGTCGTAGAGGGCGACTAAAGGGAACGGGAGCCGGGGGGCAGAAACCCTCCCCTCCTTGTATTTTGACTTTCTAAAAGGGGAAACAGAAGAAGGAGTCACGCGGGGAGTGCTCATCCTCCTCGAAGGCTCAGATTGGGGTGTCTAGATGTGTGTGGATGTAACCAAGATGAGAAAAAAGGAGAGATAGGTAGTATGTTTGAGGAAAGGAACCTGGATGTTTTGGCTCTGAGTGAAACGAAGCTCAAGGGTAAAGGGGAAGAGTGGTTTGGGAATGTCTTGGGAGTAAAGTCAGGGGTTAGTGAGAGGACAAGAGCAAGGGAAGGAGTAGCACTACTCCTGACACAGGAGTGGTGGGAGTATGTGATAGAATGTAAAAAAGTAAATTCTAGATTGATATGGGTAAAACTGAAAGTGGATGGAGAGAGATGGGTGATTATTGGTGCATATGCACCTGGGCATGAGAAGGAAGATCATGAGAGGCAAGTGTTTTGGGAACAGCTGAGTGAGTGTGTTAGTGGTTTTGATGCACAAGACCGGGTTATAGTGATGGGTGATTTGAATGCAAAGTTGAGTAATGTGGCAGTTGAGGGAATAATTGGTATACATGGAGTGTTCAGTGTTGTAAATGGAAATGGTGAAGAGCTTGTAGATTTATGTGCTGAAAAAGGACTGGTGATTGGGAATACATGGTTTAAAAAGCAAAATATACATAAGTATACGTATGTAAGTAGGAGAGGTGGCCAGAGAGCGTTATTGGATTACGTGTTAATTGACAGGCGCGCAAAAGAGAGACTTTTGGATGTTAATGTGCTGAGAGGTGCAACTGGAGGGATGTGTGATCATTATCTCGTGGAGGCGAAGGTGAAGATTTGTGGGGGTTTTCAGAAAAGAAGAGAGAATGTTGGGGTGAAGAGGATGGTGAGAGTAAGTGAGCTTGGGAAGGAGACTTGTGTGAGGAAGTACCAGGAGAGACTGAGTACAGAATGGAAAAAGGTGAGAACAAAGGAGGTAAGGGGAGTGGCGGAGGAATGGGATGTATTTAGGGAACCAGTGATGGCTTGCGCAAAAGATGCTTGTGGGATGAGAAGCGTTGGAGGTGGGTTGATTAGAAAGGGTAGTGAGTGGTGGGATGAAGAAGTAAGATTGATAGTGAAAGAGAAGAGAGAGGCATTTGGACGATTTTTGCAGGGAAAAAATGCAAATGAGTGGGAGAGGTATAAAAGAAAGAGGCAGGAGGTCAAGAGAAAGGTGCAAGAGGTGAAAAAGAGGGCAAATGAGAGTTGGGGTGAGAGAGTATCATTAAATTTTAGGGAAAATAAAAAGATGTTGTGGAAGGAGGTAAATAAAGTGCGTAAGACATGGGAGCAAATGGGAACTTCAGTGAAGGGGGCTAATGGGAAGGTGGTAACAAGTAGTGGTGATGTGAGAAGGAGATGGAGTGAGTATTTTGAAAGTTTGTTGAATGTGTTTGATGATAAAGTGGCAGATATAGGGTGTTTTGGTCGAGGTGGTGTGCTAAGTGAGAGGGTTAGGGAAAATGATTTGATAAACAGAGAAGAGGTAGTAAAAGCTTTGCGGAAGATGAAAGCTGGCAAGGCAGCAGGTTTGGATGGTATTGCAGTGGAATTTATTAAAAAGGGGGTGACTGTATTGTTGACTGGTTGGTAAGGTTATGAGTCATGGTGAGGTGCCTGAGGATTGGCGGAATGCTTGCATAGAGCCATTGTACAAAGGCAAAGGGGATAAGAGTGAGAGCTCAAATTACAGAGGTATAAGTTTGTTGAGTATTCCTGGTAAATTATATGGCAGGGTATTGATTGAGAGGGTGAAGGCATGTACAGAGCATCAGATTGGGGAAGAGCAGTGTGGTTTCAGAAGTGGTAGAGGATGTGTGGATCAGGTGTTTGCTTTGAAGAATGTATGTGAGAAATACTTAGAAAAGCAAATGGATTTGTATGTAGCTTTTATGGATCTGGAGAAGGCATATGATAGAGTTGATAGAGATGCTCTGTGGAAGGTATTAATAATATATGGTGTGGGAGGCAAGTTGTTAGAAGCAGTGAAAAGTTTTTCTCGAGGATGTAAGGCATGTGTACGTGTAGGAAGAGAGGAAAGTGATTGGTTCTCAGTGAATGTAGGTTTGCGGCAGGGGTGTGTGATGTCTCCATGGTTGTTTAATTTGTTTATGGATGGGGTTGTTAGGGAGGTGAATGCAAGAGTTTTGGAAAGAGGGGCAAGTATGCAGTCTGTTGTGGATGAGAGAGCTTGGGAAGTGAGTTAGTTGTTGTTCGCTGATGATACAGCGCTGGTGGCTGATTCATGTGAGACTCTGCAGAAGCTGGTGACTGAGTTTGGTAAAGTGTGTGAAAGAAGAAAGTTGAGAGTAAATGTGAATAAGAGCAAGGTAATTAGGTACAGTAGGGTTGAGGGTCAAGTCAATTGGGAGGTAAGTTTGAATGGAGCAAAACTGGAGGAAGTAAAGTGTTTTAGATATCTGGGAGTGGATCTGGCAGCGGATGGAACCATGGAAGCGGAAGTGAATCATAGGGTGGGGGAGGGGGCGAAAATCCTGGGAGCCTTGAAGAATGTGTGGAAGTCGAGAACATTATCTCGGAAAGCAAAAATGGGTATGTTTGAAGGAACAGTGGTTCCAACAATGTTGTATGGTTGCGAGGCGTGAACTATGATAGAGTTGTGCGCAGGAGGGTGGATGTGCTGGAAATGAGATGTTTGAGGACAATATGTGGTGTGAGGTGGTTTGATCGAGTAAGTAATGTAAGGGTAAGAGAGATGTGTGGAAATAAAAAGAGTGTGGTTGAGAGAGCAGAAGAGGGTGTTTTGAAATGGTTTGGGCACATGGAGAGAATGAGTGAGGAAAGATTGACCAAGAGGATATATGTGTCGGAGGTGGAGGGAACGAGGAGAAGTGGGAGACCAAATTGGAGGTGGAAAGATGGTGTGAAAAAGATTTTGTGTGATCGGGGCCTGAACATGCAGGAGGGTGAAAGGAGGGCAAGGAATAGAGTGAATTGGAACGATGTGGTATACCGGGTTCGACGTGCTGTCATTGGATTGAACCAGGGCATGTGAAGCGTCTGGGGTAAACCATGGAAACTTCTGTGTGGCCTAGATGTTGAAAGGGAGCTGTGGTTTCGGTGCATTATTACATGACAGCTAGAGACTGAGTGTGAACGAATGGGGCCTTTGTTGTCTTTTCCTAGCGCTACCTCGCACACAGGAGGGGGGAGGGGGTTGTTATTCCATGTGTGGCGGGGTGGCGATGGGAATGAATAAAGCCAGACAGTATTAATTATGTGCATGGGTATATATGTATATGTCTGTGTGTGTATATATATGTGTGCATTGAGATGTATAGGTATGTATATTTGCGAGTGTGGACGTGTATGTATATACATGTGTATGTGGGTGGGTTGGGCCATTCTTTCGTCTGTTCCTTGCGCTACCGAGCTAACGTGGGAGACAGCGACAAAGCAAAATAAATGAATAATATATATATATATATATATATATATATATATATATATATATATATATATATATATATATATATATATATATATATATATATATATATATATATATATGTAAGGGTAAGAGAGATGTGTGGAAATAAAAAGATATATATATATATATATATATATATATATATATATATATATATATATATATATATATATATATATACCAAGTATTCCCTGTGTGTCGCAGAAGGCGACTTAAAGGGGAGGGAGCGGGAGCTGGAAATCCTCCCCTCTCGTTTTTAATTTTCCAAAAGTAGGAACAGACAAGGGGTCCTGGTGAGGGTATTCCCTCAAAGGTTCAATCCTCTGTTCTAAGCGCTAGCGCGGGTAATGGCGAATAGTATGAATATATATATATATATATATATATATATATATATATATATATATATATATATATATATATATATATATATATATGTATTCCTTATGAGTCCACGGGGAAAATGAAACACGACAAGTTCCCAAGTGCACTTTCGTGTAATAATCACATCATCAGGGGATACACAAGAGATAGATATAACAGTCTGTTGATATACAACGAAGAGACATAGCTAGGACGCCATTTGGTAAGCATGTGATTGTCCAAGACAGACAACGAGCGTATCATAAACTTATTATGTGGACAAGGTGAATTGTTTACAAATTTTATCAATAAAGCTATCCAATTTGTATAGACCTTCACTAATATTAACGTTATAATTCATTGTGTATCAAATAGTAGAAGATTCAATGATATTTCTCGTCGTAATGGAGTTAGAGTTAATGACTGAGATGGCAATTTAATAATAGAAGATTCAATGATATTTCTCGTGGTACTGGAGTTAGAGTTAATAACTGAGATGGTATTACTCCAGTCAGTACAATGATCGTAGTTTTTAACGTGATTAAACAAGGCATTTGACTCTTGTCCTCATACTATATTTATGTTGCTTAAGTCTAGCAGAAAGATCCTAACCAGTCTGACCAACATAAAACTTATCACAATTTCTACATGGCACTTTACGAAGTAAAGGACAATTCTCGTATACTTGTGACACGAAAATGATTGTTAGCTTCACCATCAAAACGTTCAGGTAGATTTAAGAACATTTTCGTTAAACATCTTTTTACCATTTCACACTTCTCGCCACATATGCTTATTCAAGGCTTCAGATCTGCACACATACGTCCACAAGTTTCTCTAAACTTCACGGTCTGACAGCCTGACATGACGGGACGTCTGCAGGCGTCAGTATATTTAATGAAATGAGAGAAATCGTCGTGTCGGAAGCTTTTAACAGGAAGATGTTATAAAAGATGTGCTCCAAGCGACGTGCAGGAGGAGAGGTTTGTCCAGATGACTCGGGAACTTCTTAAGTAAACCTTGTCTCCTTCAAGTTGTTTGGGAGAACATGGGAGGCTGGGAGGCTCAGGAGGGAGGGCACAGGCCCCCAGGTGGGATGCTGGGGAGAGGGGAGAGGATTGGAGCGGTGAGAAAGAAACGAGGGGGATGGGTGATCGATGGTAGAGGTTGGGGCGGGGGAAAGAGGCAAAAACTGGAGCGTGGCTAAAAGGGAAGAGGAGCGGAGGGGAAAAAAGGGTAAAGGAGAAGGGAGCATAAAGAAAAATAGAGGAGAAGGATGGGATAGGAAGAAAAGGGGAAATGATAGAAGGGGGCGAGAGAGGACGGATGGGAGATGGGAAAAATATATTGGAGATGGGATGAAAATGGATAAAGGACAGGAGAGGGTAGTAGAGGACAGAAAAATTAAAGGAGACAATGGATGGTAAGAGAGGATGGGATAAAAGTGTATAGTATGGGATGAAACGAAGAGAGAAAAAGATGGAAGCTGGAGGAGGGAGGTTGGTAGCTGAGTCACTGAACATTTGGCTCCCGTGAAGTGCTGTAATGTCTGTATCATCAAACAGCCTCCAGATGGTATTACTGTTATCAAACAGCCTCTAGGTAATTCATCTATTATCAAACAGCCTCTAGGTAATATCACAATTATCAAACAGCCTCTAGGTAATATCACCGCTATAAAAACACGATAATAGACGTTCTGTAAATAAGCTTTCACTTCTTCGTCACAAAGTATAAACAGCTATGGATTCTATAGTAAAGCCTCCGTCCATCTTCAACATAACAAGTCAGTTAAGTGTGACGACCGTAAACGTCTTATAGTTTTACAGTTTGTGTTGGATTACCACCAGTTCCTGATCATGTATGTTGGTGCTCGTGTGTTTACATGCTCATGGTTCTTGGTGACTGTATGCTGTATGTTATCGTCTACCTGGTGTGTGTATACAGACCAGGTTGAGTGGAGAACTGTGACGTCAGAGATGTCTGGCCCTGCCCCACACGTTACACATACAACTACTCGGACTCCTCTTAGGTCTTCCTTACATCTACACCCACTTACCTTACCCCCGCTCTTCTATCTACTATCCATATTCTACGCTACATTCACACTCACTCTATCCTACTTACGCGTGGTCCCTGGTATACTGTCAGCTTATTTTGATCTCTCTTAGGTCGCTGAAGAGGGTTAACTGACCGCCAGAGACTCTGCCATTGACATTATCTTTCTTTGTTTAGTCTGTTCTGTGAAGATATCGATGACGATCAGGATCATGAGTGTCATGATGCATTTCACACGTGATCTCACAGTAGTTATATTTACAATTGGAATTACAATGAGAGAAACCATTCTATGATAGCTAACCTTAGCACTATATGGTCATCTTCCTGTCCAGCAGGTGGCGTGGTCCTGACGAGGTAAGTAACCAACGGTTGTTACACATTTATCCTGGTTATGGAAATATAAGAAGTCAAACCATGCCATGTAATGCCTTACATACAGCCAGTGAGGCTACAGTTTCTTTAAGCTACGGTCTCGTCTCTCAGAAATCAGGAAATCTCGTAGATCCTAAAGTAAGAGCAGAGCCATGCATCACATCGCCTCTGGTCCTATGCTGCCTGGAGTGTAGTGGGGAGGGAGTAGGGGTGGGAGGGAGGCTAGACCACTGGGGCCGCAAAGTTTTAATTGCCTGACTTTTGGAATAGTTTTTACATTTAACTGCCTCAAGGAAAAGTGCATGTTTAAGGACTTGTGTGAGTGAGTGTGTATGTGTGTGTGTGTGTGTGTGTGAGTGTACATTTGTACTAATCTGATGTATCAACTTGATCAGTATAGTTGTGTCTGTCGTTTTTATTCTGTGACCTAAGTGCATATGAATCTGATTTACTATTAAGTAGAAGTGAATATGTGTGAGGTCTAGCATACTATGCAATGTATATACTATACTCTAAAGGTATATACACTTTACTAAACACCCAGTTAAGTACTCTACGAATGTTGGGTACGCACTCTCTAACACATACACTTTAAGAAATACCCTGACAGGATAGGATAAACATACCTCACGAAATGTCTTGATCGGAATACTTTATGATACACACCTCACGAAATCGCTGATTAGTACGGTTTACAATGTATGTACTTCAGGAAGTACCCTGAGCAGTACACACTAGGACATACATACCTGAAGAAACACCCTCACTAGTACAGGATAAGGTACACACTTCACGCAACATGTGAGTCATATCACTATACTTGACAGCCTAAGATTACTAATGAAGAACTAAGATGATGTCTCACTGGAATTCATTATTCTCAACGGCTTCTAAACTGTAGTTTGATTAACACAACATGTAAACTACTTGTCTTACATTCTAGAGTTCTGAGTAGTAATGATATGCTCTAATATGAAAATAATACATGTAAACTACTTGTCTTATATTCTAGAGTTCTGAGTAGTAATGATATGCTTTAATATCATTGAAAATCGAATAAATGTTCCATTGCCATCACGTTCAGAATCCTCTCTGGTAACGTTGCTACTGTGGCATGAAATACGACTGATTCCAATACCTAGATTACAGAGATATGAAAGGCTTGCATCATTTGCCTATATTGTAAAGGCGACTATTGTAGGGTAGTCTAGCTTAGGTAAATGAATTCAGTGGATTCCTATCCATTTGTTGCGTTGGAAATATACGTAGTGACATGATTATGGTGGATGCAAATCCTTGTTGAACCAGGTTTTACGACGAGCCTCGCAGGAGGGAGGTCTGGCCTGGGGGTGGATGTAAGGCACCTGACGGGCGTCATTTGTATGCTGTGGTTTGAGTGAACTCGCTTGAAAAAATAAACACAGAAGCTTCGAGCTGTCGACTGCATTTCAAGCATTGTCAAGGTCTCTGCATTCATAACATTGGGATGGAATACAGTCGAAGGTTGGAGCTTCTGTGTTCATATTTCCACAGAGTTCACTCATACCACTGCTTCACGTGTGTGTGTGTGTGTGTGTGTGTGTGTGTGTGTGTGTGTGTGTGTGTGTGTGTGTGTGTGTGTGAATTACCAGATCTACTGTGGTTGACTACAGTATTGTGGTGGCCTAATAATACGAGTATCACTGCATTCACTGCTTTCAATGGCTCACTGCATTCACTGGTTCCTTCAAATCACTGGCTCACTATACCAGTGGTTAACTCCATTTAACATTTCACTAGAATCATCGGTTTACTCCACCAAGTGGCTTGCTGCATTTAAAGGTTCACTGCAATACAGGTCTTTTAGTTCACCGGTTCACTGCATTCATTGCTTCACCACATGACATGGACTTTACCAAAGGCATGAGGGTTTTCACCACAAGATTATCATCATGATAATGACTCGTCTGCCAGTTGGTCGTTCAGCAAGATATCTTACCATATACATCAATCGTACTACATAGCTACGCCTACCTCTAAAGAACTGGGAGTCCTGTCTAGACATTCACACAAAGAATAGATTCGTCCTTGTATGGAGTATTGCTCTCACATCTGAGGTAGTTCTAGGTCTGTATCCTTATTTAACAGAGACGAGTCGAAAGCGGACAGACGGACAGACTTTTAAACTCTCCCAGGCTAATTCAAAATGACTCGGTTCCCTTACGCCGCAAGTTGGTTCACTTTCCCCCTTCTTTAGGTATTCCTTTGATTTTTGCTCCTGACAGCTGGCTGCTTGTGTGCTCCTACCACTAGGTAGACCACACAATACTCGGTAAGTTACTTCTTTGGAATTCTCTATTGTCTCATGTCTTCCCCAATAACTATGACTGGCACATTTTAGACAGTCTCTACAAATGTCCAGACTTGTTCTTGGGAGAGACAAAGTACACACACACACTGATGGTCTTGAACACAGATGTGATCGAGAGAACACTCACGTCCCGTCAAGTGTGGTCGTCTATGAAACTTTACTATGTCTCCATACATACACACTCATCAGCTACGGATGTAAACAACATCATCACAGATATTTCTTTAGAATGCACTGGAATGTCCTTATTCTCCTCTGCGTGAACTTTACACAAGACTTTTCTTGGGAAACCAAACAACATGATGACAGTCTCAATAATATTTTCTTCATGGGGGAAAAAAAAAGAAAGAATGTGGACAATCCCACGCCAACATACTCAGTCGCAGGAGAAATCAATCTTAGACCACATTGGAACTTGTGATTTATCATAGCTACATTATCATGAGAAAGTAAGATCACACTTATGATTATGGTTCGTCGACGTATGAAAAAATAAAAACGACGTATCGACTCCCAGTTACTAAAAGAATGTTCCCAGCAGGAAAAGGTAGTCATGCTCAGGCTCAATGCTGCAATCATCATTACTTCGCTCACTCCCACGTGAGGCCTGTTCACCTACGTCACTAACGCCCACGAGAAACTGGTTGTGGCCACATCTCATAGTAATGAGAACATACTAACGCTCTGCTGCCTGAATAGTCTGCCACGACTTGGCAACCTTCCTCGCCCACTTACGTTCAGTTTATGTTGTTATACGTGTTAAGTAGAGAGGAATATGAAGAATACGTAGTACTACAACCTGGATCTTACTGTCACCATCCACGTAACCATTTTGTTTGCTCGTCCAATATTACGTCCAGCCTGTTCTGCCGACGCATCATCGCCCTGGCAGCTAAAACATACGTGGAATGATAACTCTCTCTACATAGATCAGCACATCTTTCTGTCCTGACCTTTTGGTGTGCTTTCCCTTACATTCTTCTATACCATAGCGTCTGTCTTCCACTCACCAGCCAGTCAGGAAACAGTTTAAGGTTCCCACTGTAGCCAATAAAGTGGCTGCACTGATCAACAAATTCAGTTGTATTGCAAATCATCAAAACTAAAGAGTCGTTATTCTAACCACCAATACATAGACAATATAGACACTCCTATGACTGGCCCTACAGATGTTATAACTAGCCTATGACTAGCTACGACAACACGGACTTTAAACATCCTGTTATTGCTTCTGTTTCATATTAAGGACTGCCCCCAGAGATAACATAACTAAGTACAGGCCCTGGATACGGTAAAATAATTCAAACCCCACCAGTAAATCCTCGATTCGTTTCGATACTTCAAGCAGACCCAAGTATACTCACACACTCTTCACACAAACCTTTGGTTACAAGAGAATACATTAACCTACAGTGAACTTTTCGAGATGTCATCCACGGGAGATCACATGCCGTCAGATCCACCATACTTCCACAACCACAGAGCTATCCCGGGGATACCTACCACAACCAGAGACATTCCTGGGAGACCTGCTGTGTCTCCACAACCAGAGACACTCCTGGGAGACCTGCTATGTCTCCACAACCAGAGACATTCCTGGGAGACCTGCTATGTCTTCACAACCACAGACATTCCTGGGAGACCTAATATGTCTTCACAACCACAGACATTCCTGGGAGACCTAATATGTCTCCACAACCAGAATGAAGTTCCTGGGAGACCTAATATGTCACCACAACCAGAGTGAAGTTCCTGGGAGACCTAATATGTCTCCACAACCAGAATGAAGTTCCTGGGAGACCTAATATGTCACCACAACCAGAGTGAAGTTCCTGGGAGACCTAATATGTCTCCACAACCCAGAGTGAAGTTCCTGGGAGACCTAATATGTCTCACAACCAGAATGAAGTTCCTGGGAGACCTAATATGTCACCACAACCAGAGTGAAGTTCCTGGGAGACCTACTATGTCTCCACAACCAGAGTGAAGTTCCTGGGAGACCTACTATGTCTCCACAACCAGAGTGAAGTTCCTGGGAGACCTAATATGTCTCCACAACCAGAGTGAAGTTCCTGGGAGACCTAATATGTCTCCACAACCAGAGTGAAGTTCCTGGGAGACCTACTATGTCTCCACAACCAGAGTGAAGTTCCTGGGAGACCTAATATGTCTCCACAACCAGAGTGAAGTTCCTGGGAGACCTAATATGTCTCCACAACCAGAGTGAAGTTCCTGGGAGACCTAATATGTCTCCACAACCAGAGTGAAGTTCCTGGGAGACCTAATATGTCTCCACAACCAGAGTGAAGTTCCTGGGAGACCTAATATGTCTCCACAACCAGAGTGAAGTTCCCGGGAGAAACATTAAGTTCACACAGTGTTGAGCGAAACAACGACGATCTCTTGGGAAACATAGTGGTGTTCTCTCCACCATTTATGGGATTAGTTCATCTCAAAATATTGTCCTGAATATATTGGACTGTTCCTACAACCCTAATTGTTAATTTACACTTGGAATATTCTAGGGTAACTAAATAATTACAGTCACTAATATCACTTATCTAACAGCTTCACGAAGGAGAAACTGATCATCGTTCTACACTAGATACATTAGATAATTATTTGACAAATCATTATTACTAGAGCAATTCTAATCAGCAGGTAGAAGCAGTCACCCTCAGGATTATTGCTGTAAACTCTCGTTACGTCGCAACATTGCCACATCAGGCCAAGCAAAGAGGCTGTGCCAGCACTATGTAACTGGATCACACCCTCGTTACCATCCTTAACCATCCATCACACAGTTATTTTTCAATTCTCTATGTTCTCCAAATTCAACATGTTTTTCTTCATTTTTTCCTACTCATATAACAACTTCACACTATACATGTACCTCTTCACACTTTATACTTTTCGTTTTTGCTTAATCTTATGTTCTCTGGTTGTTCTAACCCTACACTTCTCAAAGAACTGTTTACAGTTTGCGTCATAGATCTATGTTAAAACCTGAAAGGCTATGATCTTATAAATGGATATCAATCTGCATTTTCTTAGATATAAGTGAATATGTATGTATTGCATACTATACAGTACACTTTAGGATGCACATGAATTACGAAACACCCTGTTAAGTACGGTCAAGATCGACGATATACATTACTCACTAAACACTCTGGTCAGTACACAATATTAAACACACACCTAATGAAACGCCCTTCACAGTTCATTCTAGAATACACTTCATAGAACACTCTGGTCTGTACTCCCTAGTACACACATACCTCACGAAACTATCTGCTTTGTACACTATAGAATAAATAACTACATGAAAAACCCTGGTCAGTACACTCTGAAATACACATACCTCACGAAACACACAGCTGAGTGTACTCTAGGATACACATACCTCACGAAATACACAGCTGAGTGTACTCTAGGATACACATACCTCACGAAACACACAGCTGAGTGTACTCTAGGATACACATGCCTCACGAAATACCCAGGTGAGTATACTCTAGGAGACATGTCTCACGTACCTCTTGAAATATACTAGTCAAATGATCATATCTAACAGACTAAAATCTTTAACAAAGAACTGAAATGTTTCATTTGAATTCAACATTCTTAACTGCTAATACAAGTCTGTAAAAGATATCAAGTGTAAACTAGTTTTGTTACATGCCAGCGTTCTTAACTTAGTAAACAACTATGGAATGTTTTGATATATACAAGTAATAGAGATTCCATTAAGTTCAGAACTCATCCTGGTAACATTATTAATGTGGTTTAAGATAAGAACGAGTCCTGTAGCTAAATTAAGTAGTTACGAGCAGGTTTTATCAGTGGCCTCTGGTGTAGCTGTACAATCTCAAATGCACGAACGCGGTCACGAAACACTGTGTATCACTGCATTTAGACTGGTTCACTGAATTATTAGTTCACACCGTTCAGTGGTTCACTGCAGTCAGTGGTTTAATGTATTCACCGATTCAAAAAACATTAGTTTGTTCACCATTTACTTCTCACTATATCTACCGGTTCACTGGTTCATTTAATTCACCAGTTTACTTCATTCATGCAGTTAATCGGTGCTTCAGTTCATGATACGATATTCACCAAATGAATGAAGGTTTCACTGCCGGGTTATCAACATCTTAATGACTGCCAGGTGGTCGTTCACCCTATATCTTCGTATATGCGTCAACTATACTACAGTAAAACAACCACATTCATCTACCAATGTACCATCACTCTCGAAATCTAGGTCACCGCTGGCCTGTAGCTGATCAACCTACCGTCCCGTACTTCAGCCACATTAACTCTGGCATAATTTATTGGCACTGAAAATGAAACTGGACCATGTCATATTTATGACACTTTTGTCATCTGTCTTCCACCATTTTGTCGTTTAACTAATATTTTACATCTTGATATAACACATACGTACAATAGCTACTGATTGTTTACTTATGCTTCTGTAAAATTATGCATTTGTTTCTGAAGAGCAATGAACAGAACGTAAAAAATTCTGGTACCTGACGTCATATGGCAAAGTATTTGTACGTACACACACACACACACACACACACACACACACACACAAGTCTTATGACTCTTCATGCAAGTCATACTCTTGGGTTAAGAAGATAACAGCATAAATCTATTGCACAGAAAGCGTAGTTACAGACTGATTGACCGACTTTAAACCTGTACCACAATGTCAACACTTCCATGTTGTCCTGCTATTGTTACCAGTACTCCCGCGTTGGATGCTCACTGTTACCAATACTTCCGAAGTGTGCAGACATTGATGCAAACCCTTGCAAGTTGTCTACACACTGTTCCCTACCTATACGATTTGTTTACACACTACTGCCAACCCTTCCTAACTATCCAGACCAATGCTCCCAACCATTCCACAGCGTGTGCTCATTGCTACCAACCCTTCTGACTTGATTACCCGCCGCTGACAACACTACCAACTATCCAGCCCACTGCTGCCATATGCATTTGAGTCTTACTCAGTAAGCAGCCACTCTTAACATTACTGTAATACCAAGCATCTATTACTTATTTTCCAAAACACAATTGAAGATTATTGTTAACCGAAATTTGAGAGAACCGGTAAAAGCGCACAAGCCAATCAACAACGAAGCATCGTAATTTCTCCCTGTCAGTCAATGTGAGGTATACAACACCTTTCAACCAATCAGAGCGATGCATCATTACGCTCTCAGCCAACCACATTGCACGTTATCCCTTCCTTCCTGACATTTTCACGCTTTGTTTATATCGTATATCATAATGACTGCTGTCCCAAGCTGATAACTTTCAGCTATTAACTAATAAAAAATCAACTGCTCTATTCCCACAAAATTATGAAAATATAATGGAAAGATGGCAAATCACGATATCTTATACTGGCTGGTGGGATTCATTGGCAGACATGACGTATCTCTCAAATTACATGATAATAATAGTCAACATTTATGTTTCACCTCCATAATGAGTCTCAACATAACATCATCATTCGCATTACGGTAAAAAAAATTAAACCACGTGTGTGTGTGTAATGAAGAGCGAGGACGCCCGCCCGACCTGACCACGTAAACATGACTTTCTCTTCGACACTTGGCTCATCACCGTCACCACCACCATCCTTCTATCCTCTATAGGACGTTCATGGTCAGTCACCACCTGATCAAACAACAGTATCACATGGTCACCTCCTGATCAAACAACAGTATCACATGTTATAGTCTACCATTCACATCACTTGAGACCTGTGAATGATCCGCCTTGCGTCCCTTCCTTCTGTGTCAATTGCTGACAAAGTGTTCCATCTAGACTGTCTCAATGATACTGAAGATGAAACACAAAAGTAGTATGTCATTTTGGTATCATGCGTCTACCACATTTCGTCTCTTAGATCTTAGTTTATTTATCATATGTATACATATGTACTTTATCTATAAAATATTTCTTTAATGTGGAGAAAATCCCCTTCAGACTATAACATGAAAATCGCAAAACATATTTGAGTGGTGGAGCCAATTAACGAATTTCATTCAGGTAGACCTTGCATGCAAACCCTAACTGAAGCCATCCTGATTCGCTATTACTGAGTGTCGTTTGTTGGAGCCAATTGACGAGTTTCAAGCAGACCTTGCATACCCTAATTGAAACCTTCCTGATTCACTATTGATGAGTGTCGTTTGGTACCAGGCATAATCTAAGACTCAAAATAAACATATTTGCTGTAAAACTCAGGAGAAAAACAAAACCAAAACAAACTATTAAAAGAAATAGTAATTAGCCAAGTGGAAAACTGTCTGATGCATTTGCGTGGGTGCCAACCCTTAAAATTTGTCCACTCACTGCTGCCAACCACTGAAATTGTTCATCCTAGTCGAAGAAACCATCCACGGCTGACAACCCTTCTGAAATGTCCACCCAGTGCTGCCAACCTTTTATTGTAGTCTGCCTAAACATACCAACCCTTCCGAGCTAACCATCCACTGGTGCCAACCTTCCCGAAATGACTACTCCCACTAAATGCCAACCCTCCCGAACTAACCATCCATTCGTGCCGATCCTTCCCAAATCATCCAATAATGTTAACACTTCAGATTTATCCATCATACAATCCTGCCAGCTTCCAGCTATACCGGTGAGTCCAGGTGAAGCCACATAAGCCAGTCACAGCGAGGCAACAGACGACCCTTTCCACCAAGCCTAGCGAAGCGTCATCATAACACTAAATAACCCAGTCGTACAATGCGTCTTCCCTTCCCTCCTCACAGTTTACCACGTCTTGCTCACATTATAGTCGTTGAAAAGTGTTGTTCTATGTTACTGAGTCAATCATTATGACAAAATCATTCATCATTGCCACAAAATTTTGAATTTGGAGGTTAGAGTGAGTCAGCACTTACCTTCTAAGATGGTCAGTGAATTTGCAAGTAGATGATCCACTTTTTATCTATTTGATATTTTCAATTAAAAGTAATCACTTTCACAATAAATTTCCCGAGACGAACACATAAATTTCTTACATCGCTTCTTTACCTTCATGGTCCAAAGTTTAGGTGTTGCACTTTACAAAAATGTGGACGACTGATCTATTATTAGTTTTAGTATTGTCTATTAATGCACCTGTGCTCGAGGGTACCATCTCGTATAAAACAATCTTATCACACAACATTAGCACTAATACTCAACGTGTCCTGCCTCTTGCCAGGTCTGGACAAAACTAAGGCGGTTGAGTGACTGTTGCCCTTCTCCTGGGGTTGTGTTGGGGACGGGGGACAGGTAACGACAAGTCATAACTATCAGTTTGTCCATCGAATCACCAGCTCCAGTGCATCATTGTTGACAAACTCTTGACGCCAGAAAACTTGATAGTTTTTGTAATGAGAAGGATAACTTTAGTAAGATCGTCTAGATATGGCAATAATTACTTGTTATTTTAATTGACATAACTGGGTTAGGTTTATGTATTTGCTTTCTTCATGACAGACATGGCAGGGGAAAACATGCCCCAGTCAAAGGCCATCTTGGTTGAGAGGAACAGAATAATGAGAAAATAAGAATGAAGAAATTAATTGGGGCTACGCAGGTGACTGTCGACCTGATCCTCAAAAGTTGGAAGGTTATGGGACGGTGGAAAGCCGAAAAGAGGAAGGGAAGTCCATAACTCATCTGTAAGAGGAATAGAGGAGGTATCATGACATATCCTCCTATACCAAGGGACCTGGAGGTGTTCGTATAATAAACACATCCTGATAATAGAGTGGCCCCTTGTGCAGGAGAACTGTACATAGAAAATGCCATCAACCAAGCCAAAATTCTACCAGAACAAGATAGTTTTAGCAGCATTACTCATTGAAGAAGATACATAGTGTTGAAGGAGTGATGGTATTGTGTGTGGTGAGAGATGGCAACAGTGTGGCGGTAGCAATGTGTGAGAAATGTTGGGAGGTGGCTGTATGTCGGTAGCGATGGGTGTGGGAGGAAGGGAGGCGACAGTGTACTGGTAGTTATACATGTAGTTGGGACAAAGTACTTCCTTAAGACAATATTCTGCCAAAAGACAGGGTTTTGCGTAGCGCTCATCGCAAAAATCTAGAGTTACGAAGAACGAGGCATATGAGCTATGTGGGTGAGGCAGAAAGAAAAGACAGCCACCTGGGTAACAACTGAGTGCTGGCTTACTGCGCAGCTTCTAATAACCTTCCCGATACCCAGGTGGGTAGTCCCGGTAATATTCCTCCCTGATCGGCGTCTTCCTACCACTTAATAACTACCAGTGAGGAGTGAGGCGACATTGTGGCAGTAGCGATGTGAGTGGGTGGCAGGGAATGAGGGAAGCGACAATGTGGTGACGATAACATGTGTGGATGTGGGGGAGAAAGGGAAGCGACATAGTGATGGAATCGATGTGTGTGGATGGGGAGGGAAGCGACAGTGTGGCGGTAGTAATGCGTGTGGAAGGAAGGGAGGGAAGTGACACTTAGATGGTAGCGATGTGTGCGAGGGGGAAGGAGGGAGGTGGTATGTGGTATAAGCGATGTGTGTGGAAGAGAGGAAGGGAGGCTTCTGTGTGGCGGTAGCGATGCGTGTAAAATGGAGGAAGGGATGCTACAAAGTGGCGAAACTTTTGCGTGTAGGTGAGAGGGAGGCGACAGATGGTGATAATGATGTGCCTGGGGACGGAGGGAAGGATTTCCTTTCCACTTAGGAGCATGAGCATGGATCCCTTTTATACAAACGACGTCTCTCATATAGTAATCTTTAGGAACAAACTCCCCAACACCCTACGACTCAACTTCTAAAAATGATTTGACATATTGCTCTGGCACTAGAGATAAGAAAGATATCAGCAACATAGCTATAAAGGGAAACTAGAAAATGCACCAGAAGAGCTGTAAAATCCAAAGCGACACGGTGACATCAAGATGCTTGAAAGTGGAACATGTTAACAAGAGAACTGCCTATTTGTACATTTTCTGGTACTTAAGGCAATCAAAGTACAAAATATCTACAGAGTCACTCATAACAAAAAGGCAAAAATTTCACCTGATGAAGATTATGATCCTTTCTGTATTGAAATACTTCCCAGTACCCACACACCTCGCCTCCAAACCATGCATGCTGAAGTTATACAGAATATAAGATATAGTTCAACGATCCATTACAAATGAGAAATACCCCTGTACTGAAAATAAGAAACAACAACATCAACTTAAATCTGTTACATGTTTAAGGGAAGTAACACGAAATATAAGTCATGGCAGAAACTAGAAGACAATGCAGACACTATGGACGTATCCAAGACCTGGACAACAGCACTCCAGTGTGGAACAGACTCAGTTCCTACGGAAGGAAACTGCAAGCCGGCAGGCAGTCTCTGGACACTTGGCAATATACATTACATACAAAATTTCTTTCCTTAAACAGCATATAACATTGCTGTTGAAAACGTGATGGTTTTGAGTTGGTTGCGCCCCAGTTGTTTACCTAGAGAACGTGATGGGTCTAAGGTGAGAGGAGAGAGCCCTAGTTGCGTTGCTATGGAGAACTTGAAGGCTCTACGTGAGGCGAAGGCGTCCCTAGTTGTGTTGGCCTGGAAATCTTGTGCTTCTATGGGCTTCTCTTGTCCTTAGCGTCTTCTCTTGGAGTCAGCTATCTTTAGTAACGTTGGTTACGTCAACTTATGTTGCTCACTAACAACAACACCAATTTGTCTTCCACATTGCCTCTTACCCTCAGGCAACACTGACTTGTCTTCTCTCACACTCCAGCAACACCATTCTCTTGTCTTCCACATCATGTCTTATCTTCCAGCATCATTATCATCCTATCTTCTATACCATAAGAGTTTCACACTTCACCAGCAGCACCTCGTCCCATGTATGCACTATCTCCACATAATTTCAACAAATCATTTTGTCTTACATGTGTTTATATCAAATATTATGTTCTCTACAGTGTCTTCAACATTAACAGCATCCCTATTAATTTCTTTCGTGACTTGGATTATAACAACAAAATTGCTGTGTTCTACAGTGTCTTATTCGTTAACTGAAGAAACTACTTTACTGTATTCTAACTCCTAGCAACATAAGCAGTTTTCCTTGAATGCAGTTTGTTCTTTGTGAAAAGGAAAATGTATTTCTGAATCTTTTGGAAAATTTTGTTTACTTCTACTTTGATCTCTTGTTTGATTGACTCGCAAAGAATCAAATCTTTTATGCAAATTGTGAAACAAAATAAAGCCTATTTGTACATTTTCTGGTACTTAAGGCAATCAAAGTACAAAACAATGAGGGAAATATGATCGAGTCTTACTTGTTACTATCCAGGCAGCAGTGTTGCCGAACCATAGGTTCAAAATTCTGAGCAGCATTTTATCATTTTTTCTTTTTTTTCATATGTGAACTATTATCATACCTTTGCTATATCTATAATCAAATAAGAACGATTGTTTGTAACTAAACCCAGGTTTATCATGAGTTTATAGAGATATGTAGACAGCAACCACCTGACTGCCTGTATCTTATTGGCATTTGTTGTTGCTGAGTTTTAATATCTCTCACGCTGCAATGTTAATTTTTTACTAATTTTCTGGATGTTAAGTCTCGGTGTGTTCGAGAGATTTGTTCCTAAAACTGCTATATTAAAAACGTCGTCTGCATTCAAGTTACCAATACTCATGTTCCACAATGGAAGGGAAATCCTTCACTCTGTCCCCACACACATCGCTATCGCTACCGCCACACTCTCGCCTCCTCCCTCCCTCCCTCCATACATCGCCACCGCCAAAATGTCACCTCCCTCCCTCCGCGGTAGGCAGCCACCAACCAGGGAGGCTTATTACCGGCACTACCCGCCTGGGTATCGGGACAATTAGTGACGTCTGCGCAGAGAGACAACACTTCAGTTGTTGCCCAGGTGGCTGGCTGTCGATTACCTCCACCTCACCCACCCGCGACTGCTGGCTTACAGTTCACAATCGCTCCCTCTCATACATAACACATGACAACCCATACTTCACAGTGCTCTTCCTTAATAACTATATTTTCCTGCCCTGACCTTCGCCACCATGTTGTCGTCAGTACTCGTACGCAATCTCCTCTGTTCACACAAAGTGCAACCGTCCCATGTCGCCTCTCTCTCTCTCCAGCTCACACAGATCGCTGCCTCCACTGTGCCCCCCCCCCCCCCTTCTCTCTTTTTCTCCTACACACATTGCTATTGTCACACCGTCGCCTCCCTCCCTCACTGCAGCCTTCTCTCCTAATACACACCGTTGTTCCCGCCACACATCTCTGAATTTTGAAGTAAAACTTTATGTTATTTTAGTAGAATATGGGAACTTTCTTTTTCTACTTTTTCCGCATCCGTCTGTCCTGTATCTGTATCCAGCTGTGCTGTACCTGGGAACCATACGTATGTTAGGACACTTATTACTCTTCGAACATCTCCAGATCCCAAGGTGATGAAGACTATGTTATGATATCGTCCTTTTTTCCTTGTGCAGTTAACCTTTCCTTCCTGTAACCCTCCTACCTTAAACAGTCGGGTCTACAAACACCTGCTCAGCCCTGAGTATCTTATTCATTCTTATTTTCATTACTTCCGTCCCTTTACCCGATCTGTCCTTCGACTGGGGCATGTTTTCCCGGAGTCATGTCGGTCACTCGCGGAGAAGGAAAATGCTGACTGCAGAAGCCTAAACCAGCTACACTGATAAAAAGAAACACAATCATTACCACATCTTAATGATCTTACTGAATCTATCATTACCATAACAAAAGTTTTCGAGTTAACTGGCGTCAAGTGTTTGTCAACAATGGCCCAGCAATGATGCTGGTCAGACTGCTGGATGTGACATGTCGTCACAAGACCCCGGGACATGGTCAACCGCTTCAGTTGTGCATGTATGGTGAAGGTCTGCCTCAAATCTTTTCTGTTAGTTTCGTAGTTCTTTGCTGCAGCTGCAACAGCAGATGCTGTACCGCCTGGGTAGCTGCCACGTTGGTGCGATATCCACAAACACGTCTCTCTCTCTCTCTCTCTCTCTCTCTCTCTCTCTCTCTCTCTCTCTCTCTCTCTCTCTCTCTCTCTCTCTCTCTCTCTCTCTCTCTCTTCCCAAAACTATACATAGTCTTAGATAGAGACGTATACGTATTACAGTATTTACAATAAGATAGGATGCACTGGACATCTGGATATAGTAATATAAAGTAGTAGTCTAAATTAAAAATGGTTGCGTGCCTTATGACCATCCTCATAGGTCGCTGACCAGAAAACCCAACCAACCAACCAAGCAGCAAGAGGCAGGATACGTGCAGCACACTATAACTGGTGTGTATAGCCTGACAGTCTTGGATCATACTCGGCTCCATCTGTCACGCAGTCATAGAGAATAAGGATGCTTTGAATTAGCGCATGCGCATGCAACCTGAAATTCGTTATGTCAGACTCGAGTACTCAAATGTGTTTTACTATTTTCATTCCATAAATTACTATTTATATTCTGAAATTTTACCCTACGATAAGAAAATTGATGATAGATAAGTGTTTACGTTGAAATGAATAAAAAGAACAGTTAAATAGCAAAATGGTATATGACACATAATACTAGTTACAGAATATGTTATTGTGTTTTATTTTCGTTATCACTAAGACAGTTCGGGGTGAGATTTTTCTCAGAAAGTTGCTGCAGTATAGGATGCTAGGTTGATCATTTACAGGCCAATGCTTACAAAGATTTTGAGTGATGTGAATGGTAGATTCATGACAGACGACACAGCTTTATCTGAGGTGATCATAACTATATCATACATGATAGAAGGATGGTGGTTGTGACCACGAACTGAAGGATGTGAGCAGTTCATGCACACATGGTCAGGTCTGGCGACCGTGTTGAATATTTCCTATATTATTGTGAATGGCAGTTTCATATAAAGTTCTATAATGTTAGTGAAAAAATTATTACCCTATGATGTTAGTGCGTGATTCTAGAAAACACAGTGAGCCATGTGTGCGAGGGATTCTCACCCACCAATATATCATGATTCATTATTTTGTCATATTTTCATTCTTTTGTCTTGTTTGACCACGATTTGATAACTGAAAACTATTAACTTAGGATAGAATTTGTCAAATGATATGAGAGGAAGACTTGCAATGTGATTGGGTTAGAGGCGTTCTGATGCATTGTTCTGATTGGTTGAAATAGAAAGTTGTGAGGCTTTGTAATAATTGGCTTCCTCACCTAATTCCCGGTTCTCTGGTAGATTCAATTTTGTTTTGGTAATTAGAATAATTTTCAACACAGGTTAATATTGGTTACCTCAGTGCTGGAATCATAAGTGTATGTTGACAACTTAGAAAGATTGTTAGAAGTGGACTAGACAGTTAGCAGGGGTTGGCAGTGTGTGTGTGTGTGTGTGTGTGTGTGCAGGAGGGGGGGGGGGGGGGGGGGGTTGACAGCTTAGGTTTGGCAACAATTGATGGAAATTTCGGAGGGTTGGTATTAATGTCCTGGATATTTCGTAAGGGTTGGCAGTAGTGGTTTAACAAATGGAAAGGGTTGGCAGCAGTAGTTGGACAATTCAGTTGTGTTGGTAGTAGTGGAAGGACAATTCGGGAGTGTTGGCAGTATTAGTTGGAGGACCACAGAAAAGGTGTAGCAGTGGTGGTAAGGATTAACAGCAGATAAATCATCTTATTCTTAATTTACTCGATGAAACGAGATCTGTGCTGTTCTGTTTAGCCCATTTAATTATTACAACGAGAATGGATCGCTGGAAAAGGAAATAGTTATGGACATACATAACATTTTTTCAAAAGCCCACAACAATACAACTGTTTATAAAGTACTTAACAGTTCATTTTCGTGGAGAAAGGATCAATAACGGTGCTGACGAGAAGTTGTCATTCTGATAATACTTGTTACGTATACAATCTAGTAATATAATTTCCTGCTAATTTCACGTCGTCAATCAAAGTTGTTCCATATCTACGAAAAAATATTGTTTTAAAAACGCAGTGATATTTACCTAGGAGCGTGATATCATACCATTGTATACAATGATCCAGTGTTGATAAATGTTTTGTTTTTGAGCAGTAAATGTATAATTACAACCTGATGTTAAATCTCGTATTCAATAAGGGGGCGAAAAATCCAGCGTGTAACAAATTTATTCATATCCATATTCATTTTTCAAGGTTTGAAATCCTGTTTCATGAATATCCGACAGGGTAGATATGCTTGCGGTTAAATCATTCTTAAAATACAGCTTTTTATCACGAAGTATGAATTCTCGATTATATATACTTGCCGTAGTACTTGTGAAATAACAGCAGCAATAACTGCTAAAAATTCAGCAACACATACCACCGGCTATTTAAATTTTAACGTAGTCTTTCATTGGAGGCATTTCTGAAAATAACTGGCTAATTATAAAGGCATTCAGAAACACTGCAGACCATTCATTAGTATCCCAATTAGCCGCAGACGAGATATTAAATATGCATTTCATTTTTGCAATATAATCCGGAACTCAAATTACGTTTCGTATTGAGACGAGTTTTGCTTTATTTTCTGAATATGCACTTCACATTTTCATGGTCAGATCTTGTCTGTCGTACGCCTTTCTCCGTCATCACCATCGGTTTCATTCCGATCACTCTGTATATCCCCACCAGACTGACATACCATACATAGATTTCGTTCCCTGACACCGTTTGGCAGGCAAGGCAGTGGGAACACAATCTGTGCTCGATCACTCGTGGAGTTTACTGCACCACTTCGTGTATGAGAAAACTCTGTGTCGTTAAACGTTTACTGTGGTGAAGAGAACCACTAAGTCTGAACCAGTTCTCCGAACAAGTGAACAGTCTCCCTGTAACAGGAAATGGCCTCTGAACTAGCGAATGGTCTCTTAGAATCACTGAACGGTCCTCTGAACCAGTGAACCGTCTCCCTGTACCAGTAAATGGTCTCACTGAACCAGTGAATGGTCTCTTGGAATCACTGAACGGTTCCGCTGAGCCACTGAATTGGTTCTTTGAACCAGAGAACAGTCTCGCTGAACCAGTGAACCACCCAGCCTCATGTGGTGGGAATCCTCACGTAAACGTCTGAGTTTACGGGGATTTACTTCCACTTCATCAGCCATAAAATGTTTACAGGTCGTTGTACCGGAGCAACAGGTGGTGGGAGGTGGTGATGGCAGGGGGTTATAGTGTCTTGTTTATGTTACCTTTTGTTTACCTGGAGTGGCAGACAACTATCCATGAACTCGGTAAATCGTGGGAATCTAAGTCATTATTTCTTTCCGTGCTGCAAAATCTACATTGCTTCAGTTGATTTAGAAATAGAAACGATATCGACAAATCAAAGAAAGCAACCAAAAGCGAAAACACATTGAAAATCATAAACAGTTGACCTGGCGTAACGAGTTTCTTTTACTCGATATCATTTCCAAAGGATTCTGACATATATATATATATATATATATATATATATATATATATATATATATATATATATATATATATATATATATTGGAAAGGACCACAATTTTGCGTGTGATCAAGTATACTCCTCTGAGTCCACGGGGAAAATGAAACACAAGTTCCTAAGTGCACTTTCGTGCGATGATCACATCATCAGAGGAGATACAAGAAAGATATATAAGTCAGTTGATATACAACGAAGAGACGTAGCTCGGACGCCATTTGGTAAACAAGTGATTGACCAAGACAGACAACGAGCGTATCATAAACTTATCATGTGGACAAGAAGGGGAATTATTTACAAATTTTATCAACAATAAAGCTATCCAATTTGTATAAACCTTCACTAATATTAACTTTATAATTCTTTGTGTATCTAATGGTAGAAGATTCAATTATATTTCTCGTGGTACTGGAATTAATAACTGAGATGGCATTACTCCCGTCAGTGCAATGATCATAGCTTGTAACGTGATTAAACAAGGCATTTGATTCTTGTTCTGTTCTTATACTATATTTATGTTGCTTAATTCTAACAGAAAGATCCTTACCAGTCCGCCCAACATAAAACGTATCACAATTTCTACGTGGCACTTTATAGATGCATCCAGGAGAATTTTCTGACGAGTTCCTGATTAAGATATTCTTTATAGTATTATTGTTGCTGAAGGCAGCATTTACATTAAAAGATTTAAGCAACATGGGAAGTAAAGTAAAACTATTATCAAAAGGGAGAACTAAAAGATTCCTGATGTCAATGGAAGGTTTGGGTTCAACTCTATGAAATGATTTCTTTGCTAACTTAAGGGATTTATCAATGAAAGATCTAGGGTACTTTAACTTAGATCCAATAGAATGTATTTTTTCAAACTCATCATCAATAAACTCTGGACTACAAATACGTAATGCCTTAAGGAACATAGATTGATATGATGATAATTTAACTCTGTCATGTTGAGACGAGTAATAATGGATATATGAGCATACATTGATAGATTTTCTGTATATTCTAAACTTAAAGTTGTTTCCTTGCCTATGGATCATGCAATCTAAAAATGGTAACACGCCATTATTTTCATTTTCTTCAGTAAAATTGATGGAAGGTACTAAATTGTTAAGGGGAGAAATGTTCGTAAATTTTCATTTGTTGGCTACCGTGGCGTTTCCTGACCTGCCTGGTGCTGGTCATGACTGCCGTGGTGTTTTCTGACCTGCCTAGTGCTGGTCATGACTGCCGGGGTGTTTCCTGACCTGTCTGGTGCTGGTCATGACTACCGTGGTGTTTCCTGACCTGCCTGGTGCTGGTCATGACTACTGTGATGTTTCCTGACCTGCCTGGTGATGATTGCCGTGGTGTTCGCTGACCTAGCTGGTGCTGGTCATGACTACAGTGGTGTTCGCTGACCTGCCTGGTGCTGGTCATGATTGCTGTGTTGTTCGCTGACCTGCCTGGTGCTGGTCAAATGATCCTACTCTTCACTGCAAGCCATGTCGGACATGCTGCTGAGTGACTTACTTAGTGTTGGCCAAGTCAGCCCTACTGTCGGCTGACCTGCCTGGTGCTGACTAGGTTATCCCTGCTACAGGCTGACCTGACGGGGCTGATCAGGTCAGTATCACTATTAGATGACCTGCCTGGGGCTGGCGAAGGCTGTGAAGATTAAGCCATAAAAGTTTCCAATTTGGAAGTATTTTGGTGACAAGGATTCAGTGATGTCTTCCTTATTCCTGAACGATGGTTATTTCGCAACAACTGCGTCATCCGTCAGACATTCTGTGAACATCCAGAAAGTATTAAACCCAGGTAACAAAGGCAGCGTGTTTTATGAGTTCTCCACAGGGAGATAAATGACGGTGGGGACTCGCTTGAGAAGGAAGGAAGCCGCCTATATAAGTCGCCAGCCAGTTTATGAGTGAATCTGGGGTTGAGAGAGATTATAACCACTGGGACAATACCTATCTCTCTCGAACCTGTCTCTCTGGAACTGCTATTCTCGGTAGCCTGGGTTCGACTCTGAAGGGCAGCATTATATGTCCTCATATATATATATATATATATATATATATATATATATATATATATATATATATATATATATATATATATATATATATATATATATATATATATATATATGAACCCCATACTCGCACATATACATACATATACATATCAACATATACATACATATATACATATATATATATATAGACATGTACACATCCATACTTGCTTGCCTTCATCTTTTCCTGCCGCTACCCCGCCAGATAGGAAATAGCGTCGCTACCCCCGGTTTTAGGGAGGTAGCGCCAGGAAAACAGACTAAAAAGAAAAAAAATGGCCACATTCGTTCATACTCAATCTCTAGCTGTCATGTGAAATGCACTGAAACCACAGCTCCCTATCCACATCCAGGGACCACAGACCTTTCCATGGCTTCCCCCAGACGCTTCACATGTCCACTGAAAGCACGTCGACCCCGGTATACCACATCATTCCAATTCACCCTATTCCTTGCATCCCTATCGCCCTCGTTTATGTTCAGGCCCCGATCGCTCAAAATCTTTTTCATTCCACCCTTCCACCTTCAATTTGGTTTCCCGCATCTCCTTGTTCCCTTCACCTCTGACACATATATCCTCTTTGTCAATCTTTCCTCACTCATTCTCTCCATATGTCCAAACTATTTCAACACAACCTCTTTTGCTCTCTCAACCACACTCTTTTTATTTCCACACATCTCTCTCACCCTTTCATTACTCACTCGATCAAAGGACCTCACACCACATATTGCCCTCAAACATTTCATTTCCAGCACATCCACCCTCCTCCATACAACCGTTTCTGTAGCCCATGCCTCGCAACCATATAACATTGTTGGCAAATGAGAGTTGGGGTGAGAGAGTATCATTAAATTTTAGGGAGAATAAAAAGATGTTCTGGAAGGAGGTAAATAAAGTGCGTAAGACAAGGGAGCAAATGGGAACTTCAGTGAAGGGCGCAAATGGGGAGGTGATAACAAGTAGTGGTGATGTGAGAAGGAGATGGAGTGAGTATTTTGAAGGTTTGTTGAATTTGTTTGATGATAGAGTGGCAGATATAGGGTGTTTTGGTCGAGGTGGTGTGCAAAGTGCGAAGGTTAGGGAAAATGATTTGGTAAACAGAGAAGAGGTAGTAAAAGCTTTGCGGAAGATGAAAGCCGGCAAGGCAGCAGGTTTGGATGGTATTACAGTGGAATTTATTAAAAAAGGGGGATGACTGTATTATTGACTGGTTGGTAAGGTTATTTAATGTATGTATGACTCATGGTGAGGTGCCTGAGGATTGGCGGAATGCGTGCATAGTGCCATTGTACAAAGGCAAAGGGGATAAGAGTGAGTGCTCAAATTACAGAGGTATAAGTTTGTTGAGTATTCCTGGCAAATTATATGGGAGGGTATTGATTGAGAGGGTGAAGGCATGTACAGAGCATCAGATTGTGGAAGAGCAGTGTGGTTTCAGAAGTGGTAGAGGATGTGTGGATCAGGTGTTTGCTTTGAAGAATGTATGTGAGAAATACTTAGAAAAGCAAATGGATTTGTATGTAGCATTTATGGATCTGGAGAAGGCATATGATAGAGTTGATAGAGATGCTCTGTGGAAGGTATTAAGAATATATGGTGTGGGAGGCAAGTTGCTAGAAGCAGTGAAAAGTTTTTATCGAGGATGTAAGGCATGTGTACGTGTAGGAAGAGAGGAAAGTGATTGGTTCTCAGTGACTGTAGGTTTGCGGCAGGGGTGTGTGATGTCTCCATGGTTGTTTAATTTGTTTATGGATGGGGTTGTTAGGGAGGTGAATGCAAGAGTTTTGGAAAGAGGGGCAAGTATGAAGTCTGTTGGGGATGAGAGAGCTTGGGAAGTGAGTCAGTTGTTGTTCGCTGATGATACAGCGCTGGTGGCTGATTCATGTGAGAAACTGCAGAAGCTGGTGACTGAGTTTGGTAAAGTGTGTGAAAGAAGAAAGTTAAGAGTAAATGTGAATAAGAGCAAGGTTATTAGGTACAGTAGGGTTGAGGGTCAAGTCAATTGGGAGGTGAGTTTGAATGGAGAAAAACTGGAGGAAGTGACGTGTTTTAGATATCTGGGAGTGGATCTGGCAGCGGATGGAAACATGGAAGCGGAAGTGGATCATAGGGTGGGGGAGGGGGCGAAAATTCTGGGAGCCTTGAAGAATGTGTGGAAGTCGAGAACATTATCTCGGAAAGCAAAAATGGGTATGTTTGAAGGAATAGTGGTTCCAACAATGTTGTATGGTTGCGAGGCGTGGACTATGGATAGAGTTGTGCGCAGGAGGATGGATGTGCTGGAAATGAGATGTTTGAGGACAATGTGTGGTGTGAGGTGGTTTGATCGAGTAAGTAAGGTAAGGGTAAGAGAGATGTGTGGAAATAAAAAGAGCGTGGTTGAGAGAGCAGAAGAGGGTGTTTTGAAATGGTTTGGTCACATGGAGAGAATGAGTGAGGAAAGATTGACCAAGAGGATATATGTGTCGGAGGTGGAGGGAACGAGGAGAAGAGGGAGACCAAATTGGAGGTGGAAAGATGGAGTGAAAAAGATTTTGTGTGATCGGGGCCTGAACATGCAGGAGGGTGAAAGGAGGGCAAGGAATAGAGTGAATTGGAGCGATGTGGTATACCGGGGTTGACGTGCTGTCAGTGGATTGAATCAAGGCATGTGAAGCGTCTGGGGTAAACCATGGAAAGCTGTGTAGGTATGTATATTTGCGTGTGTGGACGTATGTATATACATGTGTATGGGGGTGGGTTGGGCCATTTCTTTCGTCTGTTTCCTTGCGCTACCTCGCAAACGCGGGAGACAGCGACAAAGCAAAAAAAAAAAAAAATATATATATATATATATATATATATATATATATATATATATATATATATATATATATATTTATACGATTCGCCATTTCCCGCATTTGCGAGGTAGCGTTAAGAACAGAGGACTGGGCCTTAGAGGGAAAATCCTCACCTGGCCCCATTCTCTGTTCCTTCTTTTGGAAAATTAAAAAAAAAAAAACGAGAGGGGAGGATTTCCAGCCACCCGCTCCCTCCCCTTTTAGTCGCCTTCTACGACACGCAGGGAATACGTGGGAAGTATTCTTTCTCCCCTATCCCCAGGGATAGAAACGAGTGCGCCGCCCGGGAAACGAACCCGGGTCGCAAGAATGGGAATCTTGCATGATACCACTACACCAGCGGCGCATATATATATATATATATATATATATATATATATATATATATATATATATATATATATATATATATATATATATATATATATTATTATATATATTCGAGTACATAGTATTCGAAAAGTCATTTCCCTATTAGGGGCGATCATAGCCTAACGGTAGCGCTCCCGCTTGTTGCACACGGGTTTCAGGTTCGATACTGGCTGTTGGAGGTTTGTATGTTCTATGAAGGTGCGCGTTCATATGCACTTTGTTCGTATATATATATATATATATATATATATATATATATATATATATATATATATATATATATATATATATACATATATATATATATATTGGGCTTGAGGGGGCCTGGGAAGTGAGTCAGTTATTGGTCGCCAATAATATAACGCTTTGGCTAATTTGAGTGAGAAACTGCAGAAGTTGGTGACTAAGTTTGGAAAAGTATGTGAAAGGAGAAAGTTGAGGGCAAACGTAAGTAAGAGCAAGGTTATGAGGTTCAGCAGGATTGAGGGACAAGTTAGTTGGGATGTGAGTTTGACTGGAGAAGATTGGCGGAAGTGAAGTGTTTTAGATATCTGGGAGTGGACTAAGAGCGAATGGAACCATAGGAGTGAAATTCAGTCTCAGGATGGGGGAGGGCGTGAACGTTCTGGGAGCGATGATGAATGCGTGGAAAGAGAGAACGTTATCTCAGAGTGCAAAACTGGGTATGATTGAAGGAATAGTAGTTCCATCAATATTATATGGTTGTGAGGCATAGGGTTGTGTAGAGGATGGTGCATGTGTTGGAAATGAAATGTTTGAGGACAATATGTGAAGTGAGTTGGTTTGATCGAGTATGTGATTTAACAGTAAGAGAGATGTGCGGTAATAAAAAGGGTGTGGTTGAGAGAGCAGAAGAGGGTGTGTTGAAATAGTTCGAACATATTGAGAGAATAAGTGAGGTAAGATTGAAAAAGAGGATATTTGTGTCAGAGATGGAGGGAACTAGGAGAAGCAGAAGACGAAATTGGAGGTGGAAGGATGTAGTGAAAAAGATTTTGAGCGATCGGGGCCTGAACATGCAGGAGGTTGAAAGGCGTGCAAGATATAGGGTGAATTGGAATGATGTGGTATAACTGGGTCGACGTATTGCCAATAAATTGAACCAGGCCATGTGAAGTGTCTTGGGTATACCATGGAAAGGTCTGTGGGGTGCATTACAAATGGCAGGTAGAGACTGAGTGTGAACAAATGTGGCCTTTTTTTGTCTGTTTTTCTGGCGCTAAATTGCTGACGCAGGGGATGGCGATCCTATATCCTGTGGGACGTGGTGGCGACATGAATGGATGAAGGCAAGCAAGTGTGAATATGTACATGTGTATGTATGTATATGTATGTATATGTACATGTCTGGGCGTGTGCTTATATATGTGTGTACAAGAGTGGATGGGTCTTTCTTCGTCTGTTTCCTGGCGCAACCTCGCTGACACGGGAATCGGCGATCAAGTATAATAGATAATATATATATATATATATATATATATATATATATATATATATATATATATATATATATATATATATATATATATATATATATATATATATATATATATATATATATATATATATATATATATATATATATATATATATATATATATATATATATATATATATATATATATTCCTATGAGTCCACGAGAAGAAAGGAAACACGATAAGTTCCCAAGTGCACTTTCGTGTAACAATCACATCATCAGCGGGGACACCAGAGAGAAATAGCAATCAGTTGATATACAACGAAGACACGTAGCTAGGACGCCATTAGGTAAACATGTGGTTATCCAAGACATGTGATAGTCTTGGACAATCATATGTTTACCAAATGGCGTCCTAGCAACGTCTCTTAGTTGTATATCAACTGACTGTTATTTCTCTCTTGTGTCTCCCCTAATGATGTGATTATTACTCGAAAGTGCACTTGGGAACTTATTGTGTTTTATTTTCCACGTGGACTCATAGGAATGTACTTGATCACGCGCAAAATTGTGATCCTTTCCAATATATATATATATATATATATATATATATATATATATATATATATATATATATATATATATGCTAGCGGGGAAGCGTCAAGAACAGAGGACTGAACCTTGGAAGAAAAAATCCTCACCTGGTCCCCTTCTCTCTGTTCCTTTTTTGTAAAAGTAAAAACTGAAGGGGAGGATGTCCAGCCACCCTTTCCCACTCTTTTTAGTTGCTTTCTACGACAAGCAGGAAATACTTGGGAGTTATTCTTTCTCCCCTAATCCCATTGATAGTTTATATATATATATATATATATATATATATATATATATATATATATATATATATATATATATATATATACACAAGTACACAAGTGGTTAGTGTCCAAAAAATGCAAGTAAAGCAACCAAGAAACGGAAATCACGAATTGTCAAGCGCTTTCGTATAACTACATCATCAGGCCTGAGTACAGATAAAAAGAACCAGAATATGATATACCGGACGCCACTGGGCACGGCAGGCAAATGAAATAAGAAACAGGCAAAGGGATTAGGCTAAAATAATTCTCGGTGACCTCGCCTCTCTCAAATCATTGAAAAAAATTCAGGTTAACCTATGGTCTTGGCAATACATAAAATTATGTAATCTATATAAACCAACGTTTTTATGCATGTCAAGATCTCTACTAAGTTTGTTAAGATATAATTCAACGATGTTTCTATCCATTAGTGAGACATCGTATGTGATATCCTTAACACTGCTCCAATCTGATGACCAAAGTCTTTGAGGTGGACAAATTCTGCATTAGATTCTTGACTATACCTAACACTGTTTTCATGTTGCTTAACCCTGATGATAAGATCCTTACCAGTTTGACCAATGTAAAACTGCTTACGATCTTTGCAGGATATATTGTGCACGCAACTCATCAGAGAAGTGACAAGGATTTCTGATACTTTCCTTAACCTTATCATTATTGCTCAAGCCTACAACAATATTAAAAGTTAACGGAATAATTAAGCAAGTTTTCACTCTAGGTTACTACAAACAATCTTTTGTTCTCAATTGGCTCTTTAGGTTAAACACTGTAAAATGTCTTTTTAGCAAGATTGTAAGCTGAATTAAGGAAACGTTTGGATACCGTAATTCAAATCCAACGTCATAGCTAAAGCAGAGCTCATCATCAATAAATTCTGGACTACATATACGAAATACTCTTAGAAACAATAGGACGATTCTCTTTATTGTGACGAGTAGAATAGTAATAAATATATAAACAGACATTTGTGATTTTACGAACTATGCAAAATTTTAGGTTTTTACCCCTGTGGATACCACAGTCTTAGAATGCCATTGTGTTGTCGGTCTCAGTTTCAATAATTAACTTTACTGATTCAACTAAACAATTTAAACTGGTAAGAAATAATTTTTCATTCCATCATTAGGCAATAAACAAAGAGTATCAACACACCTGTGGCATTTGATATTACTAGACAAAATGTCATAAAGTATCTTCCTTTCAAAAAATTCCATATATGAATTACTTAAGATGGCTGAAAAAGGATTTCCCATACTCGTACGAAACTGCTGTGTGAAGAAACTGTCATCGAACTAAAACTTACATTTTTTTTAACATATTGTTTAGTGAACTTTGAAATGCTACTTACAGGCATTGGTAAAGTACATTGTCTAACTCCCCATCTAAAACTTCCAATTCATTATCAGTAGGGACTTTGGTGAATAATAACAAATCAAAACTGATAAGCTTAAGTCTATAATCAAGCTGGATATTACTGAATTTGTAATTTGTAATTTGATTTTGATATGAGAACAAGATGTGCCAATTAATGGAATAAGAATACTGACAGATCAGTTTGAGAGTTTATATGCTGCAGATCTCCCTGAAGAGATTATAGATCTTACAGGGTTTCTTGGTTTATGAGGTTTTATTAAACCATTCACGTAGGGCAAGGAAGAACTCAAAGAAGAACGATTCTCAGGCAATTCATTATTGTCCTTAAACTACTCATTATTCTTTTTTTTAACCTTGCTGCTAACTGTTTATGTGGGATCACATCTAAGACGAAACCATGTACTTTTATCTTCTAATAAACTATACGGTTTATCTAAAAAATCATCTTTATTCAAAATCACTACAACCTAAAATTGAGCATATAGCGTAAACTCACATATGTCTTCACATATCTACTTATCACAGTAAAGTGAAACGTTCTGTGTTTACATCTTAAGTAACCCAGAATTCTTTGATGATAAAGTCAACAACATCTACAAAATTGTTTATGAATTACAGTCCCCAAACATTTTCTTGAGTCAGCTTTTAATCTTGCCAGAAAGTCTCTTCACAATGTTCATCTTAAAGAGCCACTTGTGAGCAAAACTTGTCAGTACTAACCTAGTGTTAGAACTTGCTTATTGTTGTTCCTCTTTTGTAAAGATATTTCAATATCACTGTGGTCTTCACCAATGGTAATACAGTAAGGGAAAGTCTTATCAGAAATTCTGTAACTTCTCAAAGGGATTGTGTGTACAATATCCCCTGTAAGGAGTGTTATCAGTTATACATTAGTCATACTTGTAAAGATAGTGATGCTAGGGTTGAACAACCTAAAATCAGTGTTAGGTATAGTTAAGAATTGAATGTCAATATATATATATATATATATATATATATATATATATATATATATATATATATATATATATATATATATATATATATATATATATATATATATGTAAATATATATTTTTCCTTTTTTCTTTTTCTTTTTTTTGCTTTGTCGCTGTCTCCCGCGTTTGCGAGTTAGCGCAAGGAAACAGACGAAAGAAATGGCCCAACCCACCCCCATACACCTGTGTATACATATACGTCGTCACACGCAAATATACATACCTACACAGCTTTCCATGGTTTACCCCAGACGCTTCACATGCCCTGATTCAATCCACTGACAGCACGTCAACCCCGGTATACCACATCGATCCAATTCACTCTATTCCTTGCCCGCCTTTCATCCTCCTGCATGTTCAGGCCCCGATCATTCAAAATCTTTTTCACTCCATCTTTCCACCTCCAATTTGGTCTCCCACTTCTCCTCGTTCTCTCCACCTCCGACACATATATCCTCTTGGTCAATCTTTCCTCACTCATTTTCTCCATGTGCCCAAACCATTTCAAAACACCCTCTTCTGCTCTCTCAACCACGCTCTTTTTATTTCCACACATCTCTCTTACCCTTACATTACTTACTCGATCAAACCACCTCACACCACACATTGTCCTCAAACATCTCATTTCCAGCACATCCACCCTCCTCCATACAACCGTTTCTGTAGCCCATGCCTCGCAACCATATAACATTGTTGGCAAATGAGAGTTGGGGTGAGAGAGTATCATTAAATTTTAGGGAGAATAAAAAGATGTTCTGGAAGGAGGTAAATAAAGTGCGTAAGACAAGGGAGCAAATGGGAACTTCAGTGAAGGGCGCAAATGGGGAGGTGATAACAAGTAGTGGTGATGTGAGAAGGAGATGGAGTGAGTATTTTGAAGGTTTGTTGAATGTGTTTGATGATAGAGTGGCAGATATAGGGTGTTTTGGTCGAGGTGGTGTGCAAAGTGCGAAGGTTAGGGAAAATGATTTGGTAAACAGAGAAGAGGTAGTAAAAGCTTTGCGGAAGATGAAAGCCGGCAAGGCAGCAGGTTTGGATGGTATTACAGTGGAATTTATTAAAAAAGGGGATGACTGTATTATTGACTGGTTGGTAAGGTTATTCAATGTATGTATGACTCATGGTGAGGTGCCTGAGAATTGGCGGAATGCGTGCATAGTGCCATTGTACAAAGGCAGAGGGGATAAGAGTGAGTGCTCAAATTACAGAGG